>NC_062579.1:76010326-76310326 GCF_022837055.1 Prionailurus viverrinus | reverse complement strand
ATTTAAAGTCAGGCAACAATAGCTCCTCCTGATAGGTTGTAGTAAGAATTAATGAGTAAGTATAGGTTTAGCATTTACAGCAGTATTGGACAGGGGACAGCAACAATGAATATTAATCATATTAGTAATATCATTTCAGAATGGACCATTAAAGTTTCAACTGCCATTTTTATTATGTGCATTCACATTGTATGGCATTCATTGACTTTCATAATATAATATTTATCATAAAAATCAGTTTACAAAACTGTAGGTAGAATATTATCTCATTTATTTTCTTAAGTATAGTTATATTTGCATAGTAAAATCTCTGAAAAATATATATATGCAAATGGAAACGGTGCTTATCCCTGAGTAATAGACTTTTAAGGGTTTCCAATGATTTATTTTTCCTCATGTCCTGTATTTTACATTTTTATTTACAACAAAAGCACTTGGGTTTAGAAGCGAAAAAATAAGAGAAAAATAAATATCCTCAGCCATTCCCACTGGAGAGTGAGTCTGCATCAGATGTAGAAAATCTCTAAAGCAAGGGTATAGTGTAATAAGGTGTCATAAAATTAATTTTTGAATCTACCACATGACAGTCTTAATTAGGTGGCTTTAGGGACACAACAGATGCCTAAGGGAAAGGCAAGCATATCTTTCAAATAAACCCTTACATTTCACAGTCCTATGATGTTTCCACTTCCCAGGATTTAGTGAAGGTTATGAGAGAAAATTACTATCAAAATGCTTCTTTCTGTTCTCTACAAATAAAAGTCCCTTGAACTAAAAGCAGGCTCATAGGTTTAAACTTCCAGTTAGCCAATCAGGGAACCCACAGAGGAGGGAAAGGGGGAGGGTGCATGATGGCCCAGCTTCCAGAGGGGAGATGCTTCAACATAGAGATTCAGGGAGAAGTCTGAACAAAAGCTCCGTTAGCCCAGGGTGCAAGTAAGCAAACACACATAGATTGAAACACCTCTGAAGTACCCTCATTGTGTAACTAAAATAGTAAACATAAATTAAAATATTAATGTGCCCAGCAGTTGTAATACAAATCAGCTCAAAACCAAAATGGTATGCATCCCTAAACCAAACTAAGGATTTGGGCGTTAGTCTGGACACAGGAAAATTAACTCCCTACAATCACTGTCCAACCTCACCAGGATATTCCAGAGTAGCTCCACATGTACAGGCCTAGGTAAGTAACAGTGTGAATGAAAGCCAGAAAATTCGGTCTGAACAAATGAAGATGTTTCAGGTTCAGGAAACGTTGAGACACAATTTGGGGCTAGCTGGAGCTTGGGAACTCTAAGTGTGAACACAGGTGATTTAAGTGAGTGAACATAGTATCTGCTCATTCTGTAAGTGTTCCCTACAGCATGTAAAGTGAGAAAATGGGTGTGTCCATGTTAGAAGCTCTGAAAGAGAACACATGTGTCAAGGAGGCAGAAATGGAGATCACTTTTTTGAGATGTGAATTTGTTCTTTTTATATTTCTTCCTTCCTCCTTTTCGATTAAATAGCCAGGCATCTATAAATAACACTTGTAATAAAACAATGTAATATTTCATTCACTGAAGGAGAAATGATAAAGATTTCAAGAACAAAATCCCCAATTATTGGAACTGGTCATATCTGGGACATCATAGAAGAAGGCAAAGTGAGTGTCACTTCTGTATGTAGTGTTTACTTATGAATATTAGGGCAGAGAAGTCTGATATACTTTTTTTTCTATAACTATCTTAAATCTGTAATATTTCAAAACAACCATGGTTTCAATTCTGATTTTGAAAAATCATCTATAGTAATTTAGAGAAAGTGAAAACTATAGCTAATTCCAGGTAAAAATAAATAAACTGCAACCCCACCACTCATTAATTTTTTTTAAGTATCATATTTGTGCATTTCCTTCCTTTATTAGTTTGCTAGGGCTTTCATAACAAAATTACACAGATTACTGGCTAACTTAAACCATAGAAATAAATGTTCTCAAAATTGTGAAAGCTAAAAGTCCAACGTCAAAGTGTCAGCAAATTTGGTTTCTTCTGAGGCTTTTCTTCTTGGCTTGTAGATGGTTGCCTATTCACTGTATCCTCACATAGATACCACTAAATCTGTCTTTCTGTGACCTATTCTCCTTTTTATAAAGGCACCATTTATATTGGTATAGGGCCCACCCATACAATTTCATTTTATCTTAATTTCCCTTTGAATGTCTTGTCTCCAAAAACTATCACATTTTACGGTACTGGGTGTTAGGATTTCAATGCATGAATTTTGTGTGGACACAATTCAGTCCATTACATACCCATAATATTTTCCATGTATGCAAATGTAATGCATATACATTACATGTATGTCTCATATATCTGAAGACTCAAAATTTGCTAAAGATTATGAAACCAGTAATTAAATGTGCCCAATTTTCTCCCACTCTAACCATTGGGATATGCAGTCTTTCTCTGTAAGGCCTGAGGCCAGCACAGCGGAAGTCACTACCCACAGACCTGTAGGTAAGGACCAATCCAGTATTTGAGACTCATGTCTCCATTTTTCAGTCTGTTGTACAGCAGACCCATCTTCACACTCTGTTATTCTGTATGGTCTCCTTTCCGGCAGTCAATGGGAGACTGCTATTGCAATTTCAAAATGGAAATTAAAAAAGAAGACCAGAAATAAAATCAAATAGCTATAATATCTGATAAGAGGTTTATACCCAAATATATATACAAATGCATGCAACTCAATAGCAAAAAGGAAAAAACAAACAAACAAACAATGCAATCTACAAATGGACATTAGGTCTGAATAGGCAGTATTCCAAGGAGACATTAAGATGGTAAACAATACATAAAAATATCTCACATCACTAATCATCAGAGAAATGCAAAACAAAACCACAATGAGATTTATCTCTCCCATGTTTAGAATGGCTATCATGAAAACAAAAACAGATAACAAGTGTTGAATAATGTGAGGAAAATGGCACCCTTGTGTCCTGTTACTAGAAATGGAAACTGGTGTAACCACTATAAAATACCATTATAGAAGTTCATCAAAAAACAAAACAAAAACAAAAACAAAAATAGAACTACCATATGATCCAGCAATTCTACTTCTGGGTACTTATCTGATGAAAACAAAAACACTAACTTGAAAAGATATATGCACCCTCCACGTTAATTGCAGCATTATTAACAATAGCCATGATATAGAAACAACCTAAGTGTCAATAGACGAGAATGGATTAAAAAAATGTGCTTTATATATACACAAAAGAGTATTATTCAGCCATAAAAAAAGAATAAAATCTTGCCATTTGTGGCAACATGGATGGACTTCCAGCCTAGTGTATTAAATGAGGTAAGTCAGGCAACCACAAATACCATATGACCTCAGGTACAGAATCTAAACAAACAAACTAAAAACCTGAGCATATAGATATAGAAGAGACATTGCTGGTTTCCTGAAGCCATGGCTGAGGGGTGGGCAAAATGGGTGAGGTGGGTCAAAGGGTACAAACTTCTATTCATACAATAAACAACCCATGAGGACGTCATGTACAGCATGGTGATATAATTAATAATATTTGTATTGCATATTTGAAAGTTGTCAAAATACTAGATCTAAAAAGTCCTCATCACACACACAAAAATCTGTAACTATGTAAGGTGATAAATATTAACAACACTTACTGTGATGATCATTCCATGATATAGATACAAATAAATTATTATGTTGTGTACACACACACACACACACACACACACACACACACCAGTAATGAGGGGGTGATTTGCTTCCTCATTACCCTAATCAGGTAACTCATCTACAAAGAAATGGCACTAAAGCTAATCCAATGTATAAATATGTGTACATTTCCTTTTCTGCTGTGTCAAAGCCCAATGAAATCTATGAGTTGCTTATGGTTAAGTCATCTCTTTTGTTGAGGGGAGAACACAGGAGACACCATACATATGTGTGTGGAAGTTTTACAGTATTATGTTTCAAATATGTCCTATTAGTTATTCATTTCTTCTCACAACTCTGTGAGGTAAGTATCAACCTACCCATTTTACAGATGACCTACCACAGGGTCCACAAATCTACATAGACACATCATTTTCAATTTCTATAGGTTATCTATTCTAATGAAAAGACATAATTTTTAGAAATGGAAACAAAAAGTTTTCTTCAAACCAGATTATTAAACAATAACTGCTATGTGATCCCAATGTTCCTTGAAAAATTCATATGTGTATTAAAATAATGAAAGAACATATACACACTTTCAGATCCTACTTATCTATATCTTCATATCATGCTTATTAAATGTGAATTAAATGTTTACTATGTGCCAGGCAAAGTCATTCCAATTCTACATCTGCATCCACATCTTCCTTCTCTTAGCATCTAGACTGGATAACTAGAAACGTCTACAAGCAGCAAGATGGTTGTTAGTGCCCACCCCGTGGGGTGGTGGTGAGGTTTAACCTCAAAAAGACTCCATTCCAAGCAACATTCATCCAAGCTTGACCCTGAGTCCTGGAAACATGGCATCTAAACAGGAAACAATGTGATTGTAAGGGGAGAGGTTGTACTTGGGAAACTGAGCCAACTTGGAACCCATACCTCCATCCTCTTCAATAGCACTAAGAGGCTACAACCGTCTCCTGAGGAGAACTTACTGCCAGATAGAGAGTGAAGGACAAGGTAACACTTGTATGGTTTCAGTCTTTGTTCTTTCATGGGTACAAACTAGAGGTTTTACTTTCACATTAGTGCAAAGACTGATGGTGTGGTAGATTTTGGAAATGATTTTGTCCCTATCTTATCCCCTCCTCTTCAGTTATGTGAGGGGACCTATGGCATGGCATGGAGTTTCTATTTCATTGAAGAGCTCATGTCCCACTTGTGGAAACCTGAATCCACATCCACAGGGGAAAGAGGAGAGACTGAATTTTCAAAGATAAGCAGAAGATCAAGACCCTAATCTCAACATCAAATTCTTCTGACTTGGTGACATGGTTTTCACAGATTGCTCACAACATGGTCACATCTCCACTGTTCTTCTTATTCCTAACACCCCAAAATGATCCATCTCTTTCTCATCTCTCTCCTGTCCACAGAAGTACATATAGTAAAATTCCTCTATAACTTGGTGGTATAGGAAACTTTTCCAACTATGACTAAAATTCCAGAAGCATTTAGAGAAAACAGTGATGCATTTAATTTTATTTAAAAATTGCATGGCAAAAGCAAAAAAAAAACATAAGCACAGTAAAATGAAAGGTTACAAATTGGGGAAAATATTTACAACTTACATCACAAAGGTTGTATTCCTGATATATCAAGAATCATGAAAAAGTAAAGGGAACAACACCAGGGAAGAAAAAGGGGTGATGAATACAAACAGGTATTTTATCAGAAAAAAAAGACTCTAAAACATGTAAAAATTGCTCAACCTAACTCATGATAAGACATGCCAAGAAAAAAAAATTACTTCTTCTTAATTAGGTATTCTGTGAAGAAATGGGAATTTCCATGCATCACTGGAGGAAATGTAAATTGGTAGAAACCCAGTGGATGGGATTTGATGGCTGTCTAGTAAAATCACATATCTGTTTCCTCTTGGAACCAGTAACCTCTCTTTTAAGACTCTATTCCAAAGAAGCAATGCAAAAAATAAAATAGCCAAAGTGTAAAGATATTCATTTATAGAAAAATTCATAACAGCAGAAGACTAGAAAAAAGACAGCTGTCTACTAATAAGGGCCTAAATTAAGAAGCTATGACACATCTATGTCTTGGTGTACCACTCAGCTAGAAAACCAATGAAGACTTCACCTCTGTACTGCTATGGAATGATATCCAGGATAATTGTTTGGGAAAAAAGCAAAGTGCAGAAAAATGTGTGGAGCTGCTGTCATCCAATAGCATACCCTCTAGTCATACAGGGCTATTTAAATTTCAGTGAAATTAAACATTAGTTTCTCAGTGGTAGTAGCCATATTTTAGAACCTTAACACCCATGGTAGCTAGTGGATACCATATTCAGCAGCATGGACACAGAATATTTTCATTTCTGCAGAAATGTCTATTTTACAACACTGGTGTAGAATATGCCACCTTTTACCTATGAACAGGGGATAAAACTAAAATACATATTGTATTTTATTATATTTTCTTAACTGGAGGGTTAAAACAAAAACTGAGAAAAATGATTACCTATAACATCACAGAGGAGCAGATCAGGGTTGACAAGGATGAGATGTATTTTCATAAAAATTATAATTCATATCTACTGGCTCCAACGCAAGAAACAGTGACCAAACAAATAGCAATGAGCATTTTTAGTTTCCAGATTGAATCCTCTAAAAACATTTCCCTCTAGATGGAACCAGGATTTCTTGGAGAAATGCCTGATTGCAGAGCTGGATAGGGATTGTACCAAGTGAATCTGGACCAAACTCTCATACCAGAAAGCATGTGAAAGACATAAAAGCCAACCCAAAGGAACTCCCACAGGCCAAAGACAGGAAAGTTTAAATATCAAAACTTTTAATGTCTGCAATAAGTTAATTACAATCTCAAATATATAAGCATTTAAATCTCATTATGACACTATAAAAGAACAACAAAAAGCATAAAACAAACTCACTGTTTACCTTTGAAGTATTCTGGAAAAACAACACATTGTTTTGAAAAGTGGAAATACTGCAAAAGAAGTAAGCATTCATCCTTCCCTTCTATATGGACTATTCTTCAGTATAACCATGTAGTCGCTGAGGGGTACTTTGTTTCACAGAAGAATTCTACCTAATATAAGTGCAGATGAAATTAAAAAATTAAAACATTACTCTTTGTATATGTTAATGAAATGTAGATCTAGGCAACAATCTTTAAGAAGCTACAAAAAACCTGAGTTAAAAAGTGAATGGGAAATTTCATAATGGATTAATCAGGCTGACAAAATCTGAACCCAATGATAAATCTCAACAACACAGGAGGAGAGATAACCAGACATGACAAAGCTCCTGATTTAACACTACAGGAAGTACAACACCATATCTGAGGTACTCTTTCCTAAAAAACAAAATCTGAACAAGACTCTATATCTTACTACCAATTTAAAAGACCTAAGAGGGGCCAAAGGACCAGAATAAACAACACACTAGAGATACAATCACATCATTCAGAATGGAAAACCATGGGACAAAGATCCAGTTTGTGAATCTAGTCAATGGAACATGAAAGCAATAGGACATTTGAATGAAAAAAAAAAAACTTAAGAGTTCACAGAAAGTAACTTAAAACCATAATGAGATACCACCACAAGCCTAGAAGAACAAAGTGAACAAAGATAAAAAATAGTAAGTTGTCTAGTATGTAGTAACTGTGAGGATTATTGCATTTTGGTTGTTATAATTATCTTTTCATTTTTATTAAACAATACCCTCTTTATATGGATAAATGTGTACTAAAGCATAGTTTCCACTGTAAATATCAAAAATTTGACTGAGTAAATCCATATATGTAATTGGATTTTTAAAGTAATTTATGAATCTGATAGCATCCCATCTAACAAGTAGAGAGAGGCTCCAGACAGGGCTAGAGGAAAGAAAAAGATTTTAAAGGAGGACAAGGAAGTCTTTAACAGAAAATAGGATTATTTCAGGAGAGGTCACCTTCATTTTGGTACAAACAGGTTTAATAGGTGGATTACCTCTTCTTCCTTTGGGGGATCCAGAGGCCCATGTGATGGATTATTTTATTGGTTTAGACCAGAATCGTCCTGACTGGCGAGTCAAGATGAAATTTTGGGGGAGGTTAAAAATGTAATTAGGTTAGGTATTAAGCCCAAGTTTAGTGACTTGGCCTAGCATAAGTGACTCCATTTTGACCTGTAGTTTTCTTTTTGACACTACCGAAAGAGATATGGGTCTGGTCTAACATCACCCACCATGGGCTGCCACAGTTCAACAAATGTCTCTTCTTTGTAACTGAACTGGTCAGGAGTATGGACTCTGGAGACAGACTGGTTATAAACCATAGTCCTCTGCTTACAGATGATGTGAGTTTGATTACTTTTACTTCACGTTAGAGTCACTCAATTGCCTGACTTGCAAAATTGCAATTATACAATACTTACCGAAGAATAAAAAAGCTTAAAACAAAAATATATCCTCATGTTTTGCTTTTTACAAGAATAAATAATCATAAATCATATCATTTAAGAACTTCTACTGCAGAGACATTGGGAAATCTAGCTTTCTCTGAACCCTGGGAGAGTGAAAGAAACTCTCTGTGCCTCAGTTTCCTCTTCTGTAAATGAGGAAACAATCTGCCCTTCCTCAAGAATTGTCATTGTAATGACTTAATACGTGAACACAATTAGAGTGAGACACACAGTAACAGTTCAATAAATGTTATAATTTTTATAAATATATGCAAGTACAGATTCTAACAGTTTTGGTAGCTTTATAAAAACTTTTCATGTGTTTTTAATGAAGGTCAATAAACTTAAAACTGAATCCTATCAACTGGTATATGTGTTTTAAATCACTAAATTTCACTATAACCACTATTGGGTGCCTAAATAATTATCATGATAACATCTAAAAAGGGCTTGTAGGGGCACCTGGGTGGCGCAGTCGGTTAAGCGTCGGACTTCAGCCAGGTCACAATCTCGCGGTCCGTGAGTTCGAGCCCCGCGTCAGGCTCTGGGCTGATGGCTCAGAGCCTGGAGCCTGTTTCTGATTCTGTGTCTCCCTCTCTCTCTGCCCCTCCCCCGTTCATGCTCTATCTCTCTCTGTCCCAAAAATAAATAAACGTTGAAAAAAAATTAAAAAAAAATTAAAAAAATAAATAAAAAGAGCTTGTAGTAACTGATCTCAGGAAACAGTACCACCATTTCTGCACAAATCTGAACAAATAGTCACAGGCTCATCAAAGATCCTGGATTATCCTTGTATACCCTCACCCACAGCCACTACAGGTCCCAAGTGTCCTACCCCCAACATGCCCTGCCCACAGCCACCCTTGCCCCCTGCACACTGCAGCACCATTGGACCAAGCTACCCTCATCCCTCTGCTGGATAGCTGCAAGATTCTCTTAATGATAATCCCCACAGACATCTTGTCCCTGTCAAGAACATTCTCATCACAATAGGAGAGCCACCTTGTGACTCATATGTTGTTGAGCACATGAATCAGATTATGTCATTCTAATACTGTAACTCTCCATTCCCAGAATGACTCCAAATTCCTTACATGACCCAACCACTCTCAGAATGACTCCAAACTCCTTACATGGCCCAAATGATGTAGCTCCTTTCTGCCCTTTTACCTCATGTCCTACCACCCACACTTTGTCTGCCAGGCTCCATGCACTTGAGCTTGTTGTTTGCTCCTGAAACAGCTGGTGCCACACATATCACAAACCAAAAGGCCAGCCCCATCCTGGTTTCCTCTTGTTTTTCAGGACTCAGCTCAAATATCACTTTCTGAGATAGTTTCATGAATCACCCCATCTATAATAATCCCTGTCCAATCATTTTTTTGAGGAAAATATTTTATTTTATTTTATTTTATTTTATTTATTTTATCTTATCTTATTTTACTTCACTTTATTTTATATTATTTTCTTTTCTTTTCTTTTCTTTTTAGAACGTAAAGTGTCTATTTTATTTTAGAGTTCAGTTCTAGACATGTAATCCATTATAAGTTTTAAAACATTATCCACTTTGGCTTATCATATTCAACAGTCATAAAAAGACTCTTTAATTTTTAAATTTGAACAATTTTGCCTCATTAATAAGCATTCTGAATTTACAAGAGATAATACTATTCCACCCCATCCATCACGTAATCCCTCACTACAGCTTATAATGTCAAAAATGCTACTTCCTCTAAACTCTTCCATAGATTTCTTTCTTTCTTTCTTTCTTTCTTTCTTTCTTTCTTAATATGAAATTTATTGCCAGATTGGTTTCCATGCAACACCCAGTGCTCATCCCAACAGGTGTCCTCCTCAATACCCATCACCCATCCTCCCCTCCCTCCCACCCCCCATCAGCCCTCAGTTTATTCTAAGTTTTTAAGAGTCTCTTATGGTTTGCCTCCCTCCCTCTCTAACTTTTTTTTCATTTTTTTTTTTAATTTTTTTTTTCAACGTTTATTTATTTTTGGGACAGAGAGAGACAGAGCATGAATGGGGGAGGGGCAGAGAGAGAGGGAGACACAGAATCTGAAACAGGCTCCAGGCTCTGAGCCGTCAGCCCAGAGCCCGACGTGGGGCTCGAACTCCCGGACCGCGAGATCGTGACCTGGCTGAAGTCGGACGCTTAACCGACTGCGCCACCCAGGCGCCCCTTTTTTTTCATTTTCTATTCAAAAAAATGTTTTTGAAACATTCTCTTTTTGAAACCGTTAATTCCAATATGAAATTGTCGTGCTTATTCATTTCCTTTCCTGCTTATTACAAGTTTTTTCAAGCTACATACAAAGCACTAGGGACACTCATTCATCTTGTTTGGTGTGTTGCATTCACAGCAGTGCCTGATATGGGGTTGAGGTGTGTCACCACAAAAAAAGATATGTTGAAATCTTAACACTCAGTACCTCAATGTAACCATATTTGAAGTATGGTTGTTGTAGATATAATTAGTTGAGATGAGATCATACTAGAATATAGTCTGTCCCCAAATCAATCAATGTGATCAGAATCTTTATAAGAAGACACCCATATGAAGACAGAACAGGGATAATACCATGAAAGCAGAGTTTGGAGTCATACAACTGCAAGCCAAAATATGCAGTTTGCCAACAAACCACGAAAAGATATAAAGAGGCATGGGTAGAGTCCCCAAAAGGACGTTGAGGGAACCTGGCTCTGGGAACACCTTCATTACAGGCTTTAGCCCCCAGAAGTATGAAACTATAAATTTCTATAATTTAAGCCATTCAGTTTGTGGTACTTTGTTATGGTACCCTTAGGAAACTACTGTAGCCTCCCTCACATGAAACATTGAATAAGAATGACTGAAGATAAAAAAAACTGTTCCTTTTTAATACACTGGGAGCAGACACAGATACAAAAAGCTCTGTTGCAGGACAAATCTATACTAAAATAAGACATGAAAGGATTCAAAATTTTAAGAACACCTTGTTGCAATTCACAGTAGTGACTTTCTAACTTGGATAAATACCACAATATACAAAAGAAGCTATTTAAAATTTAGACACCTCCCAACCCACCTTACTCGTTTGGGTACAACAGACCTAGGGTGGACCTATTTACCGGCTCTTTTAGCAATCACCTGTTCCAATTTTGATGGACAATACTTGGAAAACTCCTGACATAAACATCTGACGTTTGTGTATCATTAGTTTAATGCTGAGTTCTGTGATATGTGGGATGTCTCTGTTAATAGAATTACTCAAAAGGGCACCAGTTTTTCCCTTACAACTATGACCACACATTCCTTTCCTACATGGGTTCACACTTAATAATACTCCTGGATGGCTGGGAACATTGAATACTGTTACCTTTGTACAGAAGACACTGCAGGAAGGGCAGTGACTTACCTAAAATGTCTCAGTGATGGGATCCTGTTCTCTTCACTCTTGCTCCAGGAAATTGTCAAGCACACTGAACATCCTATTTGGTTTTTCTCTTTCAACTCTTCTTTCTGGGGTCAGAGTCCACACACTGCTTTGATGTTCAACTAGAAGGGACAGTCAGGGGATCAGATAGCACATGGAATAGAGAGGAAAGGGAGAGGAAGAGAGAGCACATGAAAGGCAAGGGAAATGGGACAGGATGTGGTGGCCAGTCCCTACTCAGGTCCCTGGAAGCTTTGAAATGATGCTGTGCTTCTTCCCCAGCTCCATCCCCTAGACCCCTCCCTCACATAGCAGTGACCCTGAAGCTCTCACATCATGGAAATGTTGGCCCATTCCTGCTTGCTGCTCTCTGTCCAAGTATTCTTTCTAGTAGTCATATTATGATGTTCATATCCAAAGCATCACTTCAACAGAATGAAATAAGCATTGCTAAACTTTTTGTCTTTAAATCCTCAGAGGATTGCTCTGAGGTGAAATATTACTTTCT
The DNA here is from genome assembly GCF_022837055.1 of Prionailurus viverrinus. Lineage (NCBI taxonomy): Eukaryota > Metazoa > Chordata > Mammalia > Carnivora > Felidae > Prionailurus > Prionailurus viverrinus. The sequence goes on along the minus strand of NC_062579.1, from coordinate 76,298,223 downwards.
TATTTTAGGGGCGTCTGGGTGGCTCAGTCAGTTGAGTGTTTGACTTCAGTTCAGGTCATGATATCGCAGTTTGTGAGTTCAAGCCCGGCGTCAGGTTCTATGCTGACAGCTAAGAGCCTGGAGCCTGCTTGGGGATCTGTGTCTCCCTCCTTTCTGCCCCTCACCTGCTTGCTTGCTCGCTCTTTCTCTCTCTCTCTCTCTCTCTCTCAAAAATAAATAAAACTTCAAAAATTTAAAAAATAAACAATAAAAATTAATTTAAAAATAAAGTTTATTTGTTTTTTTAACATTTTTTATTTGTTTTGAGTGAGAGAGAGAGAGAGAGAGCACAAGTGGGAGAGGGACAGTGAGAGGGAGAAAGAGAGAGAATCCCAAGTAGGCTCTACACTGTCAGTACAGAGCCCAATGTGGGGCTCAAACCAACAAAGCATGAGATCATGACCTGAACCATAATCAAGAGTTGGACACTTAACCAACTAAGTCACCCAGGCACCCCTAAAAACATTATAGTAAAACCTTGGTTTGTGAGCATAATTTGTTCTGGAAACATGTTTATAATCCAAAGCATTTGTATATCAAAGTGAATTCCCCCATAAGAAATAATGGAAACTCTGATAATTCATTACAAAACCCAAAAATATTCACATAAAAATTATTACAAGACTGTAACATAATACAAAATAATAAAGAAAATACAAAATATAAAGAAAAATAAACAAATTAACCTGCACTTACCTTTGAAAACCTTCGTGGCTGGTGTGAGGGAGACAAGAGAGGAGGGTCATTGTGTAGGACAATTTTCACTATCACTAATGAAATCACTGCTATCTCTTGGCTCAATAGAATCTTTTTATTCATGGGGGCCATTGTATACACTCATACAGATGTTGACTACAGTACAGTATTGATAAACTCTTGTCATATACTGGATTTAATGTAACTGGCAATAAGGCAGCAGAGGTAAAGGTCTATACATACAGGCAGCCTAACCTAGAATGAAGCAAAGCATTCCTAAGCTTACTCTTGTGTGGAAAAGAAAAGGACTGTCCATGGGTGCTTTGAAGTGACAAAAAATACACTAGTACCAGTTGTGGGCACCTTCCAACATTCTGAAAACTCACTGATTTCTGCCAAACACCGCGGCCTGAGCCTGAGCATCCGAGCATGGGAGACGATCACCCACAATCCTGCAGACAGAGAGAGAAAGAGAGAGAGAGAACCATTGGCTCAGTTGTGATCATGTGACATTTGGCTTCACATACTACTCATATTGAAGACATCACTCATTTATCAAGTTAAAATTTATTAGAAATGTTTGCACATCTTGTGGAACACTCACAGAACAAGTTACTAGCAATCCAAGGTTTTAGTGTACTTTCTTTCTACAGATTGGGAGATAATCAGACTCACAGAGCAAAGCTCATGTTCAGAGAATTCACAGGAGGCAGCAAGTGGACACAGAAGCCAATTTGAACGGGCTAGCACTGCCCAATTGTGTGACAGTGTGACACTCAAAATACATAATTATAATGTCAAAGGGTAACTATTTGAGTAAAATACAAAAATATGATTCATACTAATAAAATAAATACATGACTAAATAGGTCAATGATAGGGGAAAAGGGAAAAGCTCTATCTAAATTTTGAATGTCAATTTCTAAATCTACAAGAAATTACAACATTATAAAAGTGACAGTTAACAAATATCATAGTGATGAGTGCTTTAAGCAAAAATCATAAATGCATTTCAGTCTGTACAAAACCCAACAGCAGTTACTGGATCACCATGGTAACCAAGCTGGCCAAAGAGAACTAGGAAAAAACAAACAGCAACCAACCTGACTTGACTCCTAACATGTGCTAGGAACTGAGGAAGATTGACATAACCCACAGTAATTCGTCTCACCCATTCCTCACATTAAATATTCCTCACAGCTTCAAAAATACACACACACACACACACACACACACACACACATACACACACACACACACACGCACACACACTCATACATGATCTCTCCCTGTTTTTTACCACCCAAGAAACCAGGAATTCATCAAGGTGAAACCCCAAGAAACTCCATAATTCAATTTGAACCACACAAATAAAGTTGAAAAACACTAAACTATTTTATTTTAGTGAATGATTTTCTGATGAACTGTAGTTTTTTTATAGGGGGCATTTTACTCCCTAGGTTCAGTACATTGCTAATCACATCTCAAATCTAATATGGAAATCTAGGCAAATTAATAATTGTGATGATAGATTGTATGTATCAATTTGGTGGAGCCACAGTGCCCAGATATTTGATCAAACATTATTCTGGATATTTCTGTGAAAGTGTTTTGAATAATATTTACATTTAAGGGGTAGAATTTGAATAAGGCAGTTAGCTTCCCATTAGGTGAATGGGCCTCATCTAGTCAGGTGAAGGACTGAATAGGACAAAGGGCTGATCTTCCCTGAGCCAGAAGGAGTTTTGCTAGAAAATTCCCCTTGACTTCATTAAAACATCAGTACCTCATGTTTCTCTAGTAGACTCCTTTCAGATTCCAACTGTAACTCTTTCCTGCTGAAACTTCCTTCTATAAAAACTTTCCCTCTTGTGTATCTCCTAAGACCACCTTCCCATTTCTTTGATGGGTTTGTGTATCTCCTAAGACCACCTTTCTATTTCTTTGATGGGATGCTTCCATAATAATGAATCATTTTAAAAATCCAACTAGATCTTTACAGTTTACACAGCTTATTGAGTTTTTGTTATTTCACTCCCTGATTGTTTCTGGGTTGTTAGTTATAGCTGGAAAAATTTCCTTCACCACTGGTTTATTGAGGAATTTCACTCGGTGTACTTCTGTAGACAGGAGAAAGAGGTGAGTTATACTGGTGTGTCAGGCATAAGTGGAACAGTTGTGGAGGTGACTATGTTGTAACCAAACCCATGTCTGTATACCTAAAGCACAGGAAAGCCAATCACTGAGACATCAGGTATGCAGCAGGGAAGAGTTTATTTGAGAGGCAGACAAATGAAGAGATGGGAAGACAAGCCTCAAGCCAGCCTCCACAAAGGGATGAGTATTTTATAATCACAGGAGTTGAGATTACATATATTTTGATGGGAAGGATGAGGAAAAATGACTATTCATGAGGAAAGATGGAGCATGTGCATCAAGCAAACATATATGTAACATATATCCAATTTTCACTTCTTAATGGAGACTTAACATCAAAATGAGGCAAAATTCAGACCCTGGCATCAGAAGGTTATCTTAGGACAAGATGAAGGAGCTGTGGACATGCTTTGAGAGCCAGTATAAACTTGATAGTGTCTTGGCCTTTTTATCTCTGGTAAAGAATTCAGTCCTGCTTGTTCCTAGGCTGGAGCCATATCAGTTGACATTGAGTCCAGGCTTCTGTAGACACAGCTAATGCGTTTGTTAGTGGAGTCTAAGAAGACACAATAGCTGATTACAGAGAAATGGTTCCCTGATACACAAGCTTTAAATTTTGTGCGAGTTTCAGCCTCATTAACCCTATGAAACATGGTTTCAACTCCCCCCGAGTTAAGATAATTCCACAATCTTGAGGAATTGAGATGATTACTACTCTTGCTACTTACTTATCTCCTTGGGTGAGGTAGGTTTTGAATAAAGAGTGGTTTTTGTGAATCTTAGCTGCAAGCAAAATTCCTTCAATTACTAACATGCCTACATGCAGGGCTAAGCAGAAATTTCTAACCTATAGGTCACAGCAGCAAGGGAAATAGAAGGAATAGGAAGTCAGACATGTTAAGTTTCTCTTTGTTATATTGTGAGAGACATATGAAAACTGTGTCACCAAGTCAGGAGATTTAGATGTTGATATCAGGGCTCCAGTCTTATGCTCCAGTCTTTGAGAACTCTATCTCTCCTCTTCCTCCTGTGGATCTGGTCCCACAACTAGGAGACAAGGTCTTAAATGAAGTGGAAACTCCATGTCACCTCAGATGGACCCTCCCCCCATAGGGCTGAATGGGAGGGGCCACCATCCTAGGGATAAGGCAGACACAAACTCATTTCTGAAATCTACCACACAACCTGGCCATGGACTAAAGAGAAAGTAAAACCTCTAGTTTGCACCCATGAGAGATCTAGGACTGAAACCACACAAGTGTTTGCACTCATGAGAGGTCTAGGACTGAAACCACACAAGTGTTACCTCATCCTTCACTCTCCATCTGGGTGTGAGTCTCCATAGGAGAAGACTGTAGCCTCTCAATGCCAGTTTCCCAGGTACTACCTCCCTCCTCAACCAAATTATTTCCTGTTGAGATACTGGGTTTCCAAGACACAGTGTCAAGCTTTGATAAAATTTGCTTGGAATGGAGTCCATTTGAGGTCAAACCTCAGCACACCATGGGATGGGCACTAACATCCACCGTGCTGCCTATGGAAATTTCCAGTTATCCAGTCTCACTATCAAGACAGGGAAGATATGGATATAGATATAGAATTGGACTGACAGTGACTTACAGCTGACATCTAATTTACATTTAATAAACATGAGATAAAGATGTAGGTATATGTAAGACATAAACTATGTTTTATACGTTTTTTTTTTTTCAGAGATACCTGACTACCTACTGGAAAGGAGGAAGGAAGAAACATAAGGAAAACATATCCACATTCACATCTCAACAGATTATCTGTCATTTATTTCTCCTTGCCATGTGTACTCTCTTTCAGAGCTTCTGACATGGACATGCCCATTTTCTCACTTTACATGCTTTAGGAGCACTAACAGAATCAGCAGATGTGATACTGTTTTCAGTCATGTTATTAATCAGCTATGTTATGTCTTACAGTTAGTTCCCAGGTTCCAGTCATAATAAATTATTGTCAGGTACATCCTGAACATGAAACATCTTCCTTTCCCCCAGGCCTAATTTTCTGGCTTTCATTCACACTGTTATTCATCTGGACCTATACCTCCAGAACCTAATCTGAGCCAAACTGGTGAAAGATAACAGTAATTACAGGGAGTTCATTTTCCAGTGTCCAGACTAACACTCAAATCCCTAGGATGGGTAAGGCATGCATCTGGTTTTAAACTTGAACTTCTTTGTATGGTATGTGCTGGGCATATATATATATATTTTTTCCTTTCATTTTACTATTTTAGTTGCACAAGGAAGGTGCTTCAAACCTGTTTTAATCCCCATGTGTTGGTTGCCCTGGGCCCTGGGCTGAGGGAGCCTGTGACTGAAGTTCCCCTTGAATCTCACTGTTGAAGCATCTGCCCTCTGGAAGCTCTGGGGCTAAGCTCTGGGCAGTGTCCTGCAGTCTCCCTCTTTGCCTCCCTTGCGGGTTGCCTGTTTGGCTAACTGGAAGGTTAAACCCATGAGACTGCTTTCGGTTCAAAGGGCTTTATTTGGAAACAAGAGAAAAGTGTTTTCCTCTCATGACCTTCACTAATTCCTGGGAAGTAGAGATACCAGAGGTTTTCTTAATGTAATATTTATTTGTGGGACTTGCTTTCACTTTCCCTGAGTATCTGTATTGACCCTGAGCCACCCAAGTAGGGTTGTCATGAGTAGATTCTAACATTAATATTGTAACCACCTTATTACCTTATACCCTTTCTTTAGGGATATTCTGCATCTGATGCAGACTCACTATCCTACAAGAATGGTGGAGGATATTTATTTTTTCTTGTTCTTTTTTCACTTCTAAACCCATGTACTTTTGTTGTAAAGAGAAATGGAAAATACAGGGCAGGAAAAAAATCATTGGAAACCCTTAAAAGTCTTTTACTCAGGGATAAGCACTGTTTCCATTTGCATATTTTTTTCCAGAAATTTTACTTTGAAAATGTAACTATATTTAAGAAAAGAAATGATAAAATCTACTTTCAGCTTTGTAAGCTGCTTTTTATGATAAATATTATATTGTGAAAGTCGATGCAAACCATATAATATAAATGCACATAATACAAATGGCAGTTGAAAATTAATGGTCCATTCTGTCATGATATTAATAGTAACATGATTAATATTTATTGTTGCCCAATACTGTTTTTTTAGAGACAGAGAGCTGAGGAGAGGGGCAGAGGGAGGCAGAGAGAGAGAGAGAGAGAGAGAGAGAATCTCAAGGAGGCTCCATGCTGAGCAACTAGGATCATGACCCAAGCCAAAATCAAGAGTCAGACACTTAATGTACTGAGCCACCCAAGCACCCTGGTGATGTGAGGGCTAAATCTATCCTTACTCATTAATCCTCACCACAACTTATGAGAAGGAACAGTTTCAATATCAGGAAACTGAGGCACAGCAAGGACAGGGTTAGGACATTTCAAGGCTTATATTTGAACACAAAGTGTGGCTCCTGTGTAAAATCATCTAACCAGCACGTGCTACTGCTGCTCACATCATAAGATACCACCTTATTGTTAATCACACCAGTGCAACAAATCTAAGAGAAAGAAACAAAACTAAAGTGCTATATTAGTTTCCATGGACTGTTATAATAAAATACACAAACTAGTAGCTTTACATAACAGAAATTGAGTTTCTCATAGTTTTGGATTCTGAAAGTCTGAAACCAAGGTGTCAGTAGGGCCTTGTACCTTAAGACACTAGGAAGAATCCTCCTTGTTCTTCCTGGCCTCTGGTGGTGACCATCAGTCCTTGGTGTTCACTGCTTGCAGCAACATTAGTCTCTGCCTCTGTCAATCACATGTTTTCCCTTAGTGTCCTTGCCTTCAGTGGCATTTTCACCTTCTTATAATGCCATAAATTATATAGATTAGGAGCCACTCTAACGACCTAATCTTAATTTGATTGTGTTTGAAAAGACCCTATTTCTGAATAAAGCCCCATTCATAGGTACCTGGAGTTAGAACCTCAACATGCTTTCAGAGAACATTACAATCAAATAATAGGCACAATATTTTTTTACAATTAACAATACAGAAAATATTACTTCAACAACATGAGAATGGATTATTTAAAAAAAAAGTAAAATGAAGGTCTCATCCCAGTATCCTCATAGACACAATGAACCAAATGCCCTCCCTATGATTCTTATTGGTTAATGGATCAGCATTATATTTTCAGGCTCTATCACAAGGCAAGATCTCTTTTTCACTGACCCATCATTTTAAATCTAGACTACAGCAATGAATCAAGCTATTTTCATTAGATGCATTCTGGATTAGTTCTGCATCCTGGTATTTCCCCAATGTATTTGGGCGTCAGAGCATTTACTCTGATTTTGGGCCAAGATGCTGCTGCTGGCCAATCACATTTGACTCAGCAGCAGAAAACTAGAGCCACCAAGAACATGCACACAGACAACAACAAAGCTTTCAAGACAGAGTAGGAACCTATAGAACTGGCACATCACCAGCAGGCACTAGATAATGTTGAAGAGGAGCTCATGACCAAAGACCTCCACTTTGAAGGCATGTTCAAAAAGGAATCATAGACCTCTATTTTTGAAGAAAAGGAGTGATTAGTTATATTAGAAACTTGGAGAAATATTTGCCTTGTAATTTTCATGTAAACTGGAGCCTTTCAGAATAAAGAGGAGGATGCATGTGCTGGTGGCTGTATGGCAAAGATCCTTCTTGTCTGAGCTGAGATCTCTTTCATATTTGAAACCAGAGGAAATATAAGGAGTGTGTGCTGGGAAATAGCTGTTACTTGGAATAGTGTTACTTGGAAATAGCTGTTTTTGAGATGTTTTAAATTTTCCTCATAGTGATGGTAGTAATGAAAATCAGAGAAAAGGGGAAAACTTAAGCTACTGAAAATATACAAACTTGGCAAAAAAAATCTGTGGAAAAGGCATTGTCAATTATACCTAATTATTATGTGCAGTCAGCCTGACTTCTGCCAGAGGAAACTCTTGTTTTCTTGGGATCCAATACCCTGTATTTTACTTTTAATTTTTGGTTAGGGTTTTATAGCTTTCTTTACTCAAATAATGCATTTTCATTACCAAAAATGTAAACCCTAGATGAGCAAATTTAAACTCCTGTGTTTTTTTTTTATTTTAAGCCTACAAAATGACATACAGAGCAAATGTTCAAAACCTTATTCAAATAAACTGTGTTCAAAGTAAATACCCAGAGCCAGCAGAAAATTAGCAAACCCTTTCCATGGCTTAATAACTCTTCAGTGAAAATTGGTGACACTGAGACCCTGCTGGATTCTAAACTTCCCTTTGGATCATAAAAGACAAGGTTAAATAATGTGAGATCTTGATCTGGGGTTCATAACATATCAAATCCATTGACAAATCCGTGGTGCTCTACTGTATATGGCTATTGAATTGAAGAAAATACATTTACCAGGAATTCTTTTTTAAAAACTTTTTTTTCAACGTTTATTTATTTTTGGGACAGAGAGAGACAGAGCATGAACGGGGGAGGGGCAGAGAGAGAGGGAGACACAGAATCGGAAGCAGGCTCCAGGCTCTGAGCCATCAGCCCAGAGCCCAACGCGGGGCTCGAACTCACGGACCGCAAGATCGTGACCTGGCTGAAGTCGGACGCTTAACCGACTGCGCCACCCAGGCGCCCCGACGAATTCTTGATAAGAGAGAGTTTACATGTCTATTCAAGGGACAGAGGGAAATTTCTGGCAGACACATAGGTAAGTGTTGGCCAGGAATAATTCTATCTGGATCAACTGTCTCAAGGAAGTGGCAGGGTACCACTTATGTACCAAGATGTGAATGTGATTTACCTGTTGAATGCTGTAATCAAGAACAAACAACTGTTGACTCCACAAATTAAACCATTCAATTTCCTCTTAAAAAATTGAATTGTAGGGTGCCTGGATGGCTCAGTTCATTAAGGATCCAACTGTTGATATTGGCTCAGTTCGTGATCTCACAGTTGTGAGGTGGAGTCCAGAGTTGGTCTGAGCATGGAGGCTGTTTGGGATTCTTTTTCTCCCTCTCTCTCTGCCTCTCCCCTACTCACATGCTTTATCTCTCAAAATAAATAAATAAACTTAAAAAATGAATTTATTCTGTGTGTGCGTGTATGTTTCTATATCCCCTCTAGCTCTATCACCTCCATATACTCTCACAGTTGTGGCTTTCCTTTCTACTCAGACGAGATGGATCTCCAATCTCAGGTACGGATATTCCAGAAAATCTATTTTTTTTTATATCCTAGAAAAGCGATGGATACAGACAGAGTGTTCCAGGTAGGTGAAAATCCAGAAATATGGCTGATCCCATGAAGTCAAGCTCCCAACCTCCATCCTCCCTCCCCTTTGTGGAGCCCCCTGGTCTCACTCTCAGAGCTGTCATCCTGGATATGACTTCCAAAGACATCACATTTATTTTTATTAATTAAAATGAGTACATTTTACATACAGTAAAAAATATGAAATGGTTGTGTTTACTATGATTTCAATTCTACTTATAAAATTCACATGTATATTAAAGCAAATCCATTCACTGCAGACCCCAAACTTCAACTTGTTCATTGATCTGTCTCTTCCACATCACTATCTGCTGATGTACAGTGTGGACTGTACAGAGGGTCCCTACTAGAGAACAAGGTGCTCACCCTCCATTGCTCCATTGTTGCGCAGGCTGCCCAGATCTTCTCCCACCTGGTTTGTCATCCTTTTTCCATAACACAGGGCACTGCTGCCCACTCTTCATTCTGATGCTCATTCTCTGTCAGTCACAGCCCTTCTGTTCTGACTTGTACTGAGCTTGCACACAGGCCAGACTGCCAATGTGTGCTAGTGTCACCTGGTGTTTTATCATCTGCAGACACAAGACTACATATTTTCACAATCTTATTTTATACCTATCAATTTCATCAGACAGGATTAGAACCATTCTTTATATGTTCAAAGCCAGGGTGTTCCAGAGATTTTTTTTTTTTTTTCTCTTTGCAGACCATTCTCAGTAGAGAACTTTGATGATGCTGGTAAGTTGGTGTCATCTAGTGACAAAAACCTGAACTGCAGCTTGAACATTATGGGTCAGGAAAGTGGGTGGGGCTGTTACCCAAATCCACCAGAAAGAGCTTTCAGCAAGTCAGAATGTAAAGAACAGAATGGTTCTCTCTGGACACTTCATGTAAAAGGAACCATATAACATGTGGTCTTTTACATATTAGACTTCTTTCACTAGGCTTAACATTTTCAAGGTTCATCCATATTGTGGTATGTATTCATTCCTACATCATTCCTTTTAATTGCCAAATATTATATGACAATTTATATTATATGACAATTTATCCATGTATTAACTGATGGACATTTGAGTTGTTTCCACTTTTGACTTTATGAATGATGCTATGTACATTCATGTACAACTTTTTATGTTGACATATGTTGGTATTTCTCCTGGCTGTGTACCTAGGAGTGGAATATCTGGGTCACATGGTAACTCTATGGGGAACATTTTGAGGAAGTACCAGATTGTTTTCATGACCTGATGGTGTTGAAGAGTGCAGGCATACTCTGTTATTTTTATGATTAGTCTGTGGAATAAATTTTGGGAAAGAAAGCCTTTCCCCAATGGTCAGGAACAAGACAAAGATGTCCACTCTCATCATTACTATTTGACATAGCACTGGAAGTCTTAGCCTCAAAAATCAGACAGCAAAAAAAGATAAAAGGCGTCCAAATTGGAAAGGAAGAAGTTAAGCTTCCACTATTTGTAAATGACACAATACTCTATATAGAAAACCCAAAAGACTCAAGCAAAAAATTTCCTAGCACTAATACATGAATTCAGCAAAGTCACAGAATTCAAAATCAATATGCAGAAATCTGTTGCAATTACAAAATAACCAAGCAGCAAAGAAATCAAGTAATCAATCCCATTTGCAATTGCATCAAAAACAATAAGATATCTAGGAATAAACCTAACCAAAGATGTAAAAGACCTGTACTCTGAAAACTATAGAACACTTATGAAAGAAATGTTATGAAAGAAACACTTATGAAAGAAATATATATAATGGAATATTACTCAGCCATCAAAAAGCATGAAATCTTGCCATTTGCAATGATGTGGATGGAGCTAGAGTGTACTTTGTATTCACTCATATGTGGAATTTAAGAAACAGATGATAACATGGGAAGGGGAAAAAAAGAGAAAGGGAAACAAACCATGAGAAATTCTTAAAGTTAGAGAACAAACTGAGGGCTCATGGAGGGAGTGAGGTGGGGTACGGGCTAGATGAGTGATGGGCACTTAGGAGGGCATTTGTTATGATGAGCAATGGGTGATATATGTATGTGATGAATTACTGAATTCTAATCCTAAAACCAGTATTGTGCTGTATGTTAACTAACTGGAATTTAGATAAAAATTTGAAAAAAAAAGGGCTTTACTTCAAGCAGTGGACTTTGAGGTATTATGATTTCCCTTTCCATGTCATCTACTTTTAATTGTAATAAACACCCATTGCTCTTGCAATTACACAAAATATTGAAACGGCTGAAAAACATAAGTATTTTCTGCCCCAACCACAGGTAAGCCATTCACTTTAGAATCAGAATATCCCTCGGTCCGAGGAAAGGAGACAAGATACTGGAGGAGGATTTTCCATGGTATAAGACGATACCATTTTCCAAATTCCAAGCCACACTAATGATCAATATTTTAAATGTTTTCCTAGTTAACTGAAAAAAAAAACATAGGACCTTAATTAGTTTTCTTTTGCTGTACCCTGTCAACAGTAAGTTTGAGGGTCTTATAAAATGAAAAGGAGCAGTGGACACTGGCTAAATGTAGGTGCTTAGCAGCCCCAAAAAATCTGTTGAAATCTTAATTTTGTGACTTTCTAGCCCTGACTTCACTGTGCCTCAGTTCCCTGCTGTGTAAATTTGAGCAACAACAGCTCCTTGTCATAGGTTGAAATGAGTAGGTATGGATTTAGCACTTACAACAGTGTGGGACATGGGGAAATCAGCAATAATATTAACTTTTCTTATCATTATTATCATACCAGACCATTAGTGTTTCTACTACCATTTTTATTATACGGGCTTATATTAAATGGCATGGATTGACCTTCATAGTATGTTTGTTGTAAAAAAGTTTACAAAGTTGTAAGTAGGATATCATTTCATTGCTATTAAATATACATGGCTATATTTTCATGGTAAATTTATGAAAATTACAAATTTATTCAACTGTTAGTACCTATCCATAAGTAATAGACTTTTAAACATTTGTAATGAGTTTTATTTTGTTTTCATGTATTTTCTGTTTTTATCTACAATGAAAGTGCCTTGGATTTGAAACTTTAAAAAAGTAATCAGAAAACTTAAATATCCCCAGCCTTTCCTATAGGAAATGGGCTCAGTGTTAGAATGGGGACATCCCTAAATCAAAGAAATTAGATAATAGGATGGTTCCAGAACTAATTTATGAATCTACCACATGACAGTCTTAACTCAGCAGCTACAGGGACATACAAATGCCTAGGGGAAGGACAAGCATATCTCTCAAATAAACCTTATATTCTGTAGTGCTATGATTTCTCTACTTCCTAGGATTTAGTGAAGGTTATGAGACAAAAGTATTTTCACAATATGCTTTTTTTTGTTCTCTCCAAATAAATGTACCTTGACCTTTAACTGAAAGCAGGCTTATGGGTTTAACCTCCCAGTTAGCCAAGCAGAGACCCATCTGAGAGAGAAAGGTAAAAGCTGCATGAGGTTGCCCAGCACTCAGCCCACAGCAGCCAGAGGGGAAAATGCTTCAACGCTTGGATTCAGGGAGAACTTCAGTCACAGGCTCCTTCAGACCAGGGCCCAGGGTAATCAACACACGTGGATTAAAACAACTTTGAAGTATTTTCCTTGTACAACTAAAATAGTAAAAGGAAAGGAAAATATACATGTGCAGAGTACTTATAATACAAATCAGCTAACAATAACATGGATGGACCTTGAAGGCATTATCCTAAATTAAATAAGACAGAAAAAGACAAATACTGTATGATTTCATTTATATACAGAATCTAAACAAATAAACAAAATAAAACCTACAGAAAAAGAGATCAGATTTTTGGTTACCAAGGATGGAGGCTACGGGGAGGGGGAACTGGATAAAATTACAAACTTCCAGTTATAAGATAGGGAAGTAGTGGTGACAGATGGTAGCTATACTTCTGGTCAGTACAGCATAATATATACAATTTTGAATCACTATGTTCTATACCTGAAACTAATGTTACATTGTATATCAACTATACACAAATTAAAAAAAAATAGATTAAGTGGGGCATCTGGGGTGGCTTAGTCTGTTAAGCATCAGACTCTTGACCTCGGCTCAGGTCATGATCTCACCGTTCATGGGTTTGAGCCCCACACGGAGCTGTGTGTTGATGGTGTGGAGTCTGCTTGGGATTCTGTCTCTCCTTCTCTCTGCCCCTCCCCTGTTTGTGTGCTCTCACTCTCTTGCTCTCTCTCTCTCTCTCTCACTCTATTTTTCTCTGTCAAAATAAATAAACTTAAAAAAACTAAAAATAGATAAGTAGTAGGGATGTAATGTACAAAATGATGACTATAGTTAACGTTGTACGGTATATTTGAAAGTTGTTAATAGAATAGATCCTAAAACTTTTCATCACAATGAAAAAACTTTTCTTTTTTTGTGTGTCTTTTTGAGATGATAGATCTTAACTAAAATTATTGTAACTGTTTCACAATATATATAAATCAATCATTATGCTGTATTACCCTTAAACCTATACAGTACTGTATGTCAATTGTATATCAATAAAACTAGAACAAAAATTTAAAAAGAAAAAAAGTATAAAAAATCAGCTCAACTTCAAAATGGAATGCATGCCTAAACCAACCTAGGGATTTGGATGTTAGTCTGGACACAGGACAACAAAATCTCTGCAATCACTGTCATCTTCACCAGGATGGCCCATATTAGCACATAAAAATCGATCATGAACTTATAGTTTATTCTAAAAATGCAAATATCAAGAAACTTATTGAATATAACCTAGTGTATTCACAGAGCCAAGGAAACAATTACATGACACATTCATATGAGGGAAGGTATTTAATAGCATCAACACTCATGTTTTTAAAAAACTCAATAAAATTGGATTTGGTAGGTAATTTCTTAATGTGAAAATATGTGTACATGCCTCAGACAAAAAACTAACATTCTACTAAATGGAGAAACACTAAAGGCATTCCTACTAAAGCCCAAGAAACTAAAAACAAATAATAATAATGATCTTGGAATCAAAGAAAGAATGCATTACTTACAGGATGTATATGGTATGAAGGACAGCATATTTCTTTGAAAAATTGTGAAGCCCAGAAGGAAATGGCACATTTTTCAAGTGCTGAAATAAAGGAACTGTCAACCTCAAATTCTATCTCCAATTGAATTATCCTTGAAAAATTAATAGCAGTAAAAAAGACATTCTTTTTTTGGCAATTCACTATTTTATTTTATTTTATTTTATTTTATTTTATTTATATTTTAATTTTTAAAATTTACATCCAAATTAGTTAGCATATAGTGCAACAATGATTTCAGGAGTAGATTCCTTAATGCCCTTTACCCATTTAGCTCATCCCCCCTCCTAAACAACCCTTCCAGTAACCTTTTGTTTGTTCTTCATATTTATGAGTCTCTTATGCTTTGCCCCCCCTCCCTGTTTTTATATTATTTTTGTTTCCCTTCCATTATGTTCATCTCTTTTGTCTCTTAAAGTCCTCATATGAGTGAAGTCATATGATATTTGTCTTTCTCTAGTTTCACTTAGCATAATACCCTCCAGTTCCATCCACGTTGTCGCAAATGGCAAGATTTCATTCTTTTTGATTGCCAAGTAATACTCCATTGTATGTATATACCACATCTTCTTTATCCATACATCCATCGATGGACATTTGGGCTCTTTCCATACTGTGGCTATTGTTGATAATGCTGCTATAAACATTGGGGTGCATGTGTCCCTTTGAAACAGCACACCTGTATCCCTTGGATAAATTCCTAGTAGTGCAATTGCTGGGTGATAGGGTAGTTCTATTTTTAGTTTTTTGAGGAACCTCCATACTGTTTTCCAGAGTGGCTGCACCAGCTTGCATTCCCACCAGCAATGCAAAAGAGATCCTCTTTCTCCGCATCCTTGCCAACATCTATTGTTGCCTGAGTTGTTAATGTTAGCCATTCTGACAGGTGTGAGGTGGTATCTCATGGTGGAATAGCAGTAAAAAAGACATTCTTAAATGAAGTAAAACTAAAATAATTTGCCACCATCAGATACACCCTAAAGAATGGGTAAAAGAAACAGAAAGGCATCGATATAAGAAGAAATCTAGAAAAATATGGAAGGACAAAAAAACAACAGAAAGCACAAAGTATGTTTAAATATTTTCCTTTTCCTCTTGACATTTCCAAATTTTGTTTGCTGGTTGAAACAAAAAGTATAACACTATTTGATGTGGTTCTAAATATATGTAGAAGAAATACTGAAGACTATACCACTATAAATGGTAGGTGGCAGCAGGATTTTATTGACCACACCAATGGAAAGTGCTGAGCATGCAGGTATTTACCAATAGGTTTGGGGCACCTATTATTCATGAATGTATAAATCAATGAATGAATGGCAGATATACTGAGATAAGGGTACACATTTCCCCCATATTTTAAATAGATGGTTAAGAACTAAATATCACTTCTTAAGGTATTTGGCTACTTTGGCCTCAGTGATCTTTTCTCTTTCCTTAAAAGTATCTTTATTGGAATGCAATGCTTCCCAGATGTTCCAAATTGTGCAAATGTACCTATCTTATTTCATCAGATCCATTCCTTGGTTATTAGATACTTCTGCTGTAAGGTAAAAGGACTCAAGACAGACTAGGAATCATCCTTTGTATCTTTGTTAATCTCAACCTTTGGTAAATTGGCAGAAATATGAATTTAGAGATAAATGAAAGGAGCATTGTGGGTCCACATAATAAAACACTGAAACTACCCAAAAAGAATAAAGTGATAGAGCCAATTATGTATGTGGCAACATGTGCAGATAACATGATTAAAATCCAGAAACAAACCATCACATACCAGGTGAAATCCTGTGCAGAGATTCTACTGAACACAATTAAAAAGATCAGGTAGTGTGAACACATTTGAAAAGGTCAGATAGTATGGACAACAGTAAAATGCACATTTGAGTAAAGTATGCAGAGCTATGTGTCTACCACAACACAGTGACCCAACAATAAGTGGGTGTTTGGTCAAAAAATCCATTCCAGTTGTGGTCATGGTACCACATTTAACCCTGCAGAAATAAGTGTGCAAAGTGTCTTTCACATGTAAAAGACTGAAGGTAAATGCTAAATTTTGCCTGAACTTGTCCAGTGTTGTGCTCTGATATAACCCACTGAACTCATGAAAGGAGTTGAGGCAACAAAAGAGGAGAAAAGTCTCACTGAGTGATCTCTGGTAGGATGCAGAGATGAAACAAATGAAAGCATGGAGAGAGAGCTAACAGGTGGAGAAAATGTTCTGGTTAAGAATGCGACTGCAGGGGGCACCTGGGTGGCTCAGTCAGTTGAGTGTCTGATACTTGATTTCAGCTCAGGTCATGATCCCAGGGTCGTGGGATGGAGCCAGCATTGGGCTCTGCACTGAACGTGGAGCCAGTTTGAGATTCTCTCTCTCTCCACCCCTCCGCCCCCCATCCCTCTCACCTGCTGGAAGTCTCTCAAAAAAAAAAAAAAAAGAATGACACTGAAGAAGCAGGCAGAAACTTGCTGACAAGATGGGATTCTATAGAATGTGGGGTCAGTGAGAATATTATTTCCAGACACCGTAGGGATCCATTAACAGTAAATCCTTCCCCTTGATATCTGCTTCTGCTTTAATGAAGGTTTAGGGAGCTAAACATCAACTCAGCTTTACTACTGTCAGTGATCCTGGTTCTTTCCTGCCCCCACGGACTAGTGAGACATGTACTTTACTTCTTACCAACAGTTGTGTCATTTCAGTGTGTAAGGGGGCTATGTAGCATCCCATTGAAGTAAATGTGTCCTTTTAAGATCTCTAATCGATACCAAACCAGAATGGCCTCAGCCCCCTGGAGTATCCAATCAGTTACCTCTGAGGCCTGTCTGCTCACCTGGGAGCCCCCACACTTCACCAGTTACTCTGGACTCCTTGTCACTTCTCTCCTATTCATAATCCACAAGTCCTGATCACTGTGCCAGGCCCACCTCCTCTTTGAAGAGTCTCTGACTACTCCAGTGAGCCATTCCTTCTCTTTATACATTAAGAAGATTCTACAAGGTTCACTGTAACTTCTAAAGGACGAGGACCCTGTGAAACCATTACCATGACCTCTGTAGCCCCTGGGCCACTGAAGGTATAAAGAGTGATGGATGCTCAGTGAACACCTGCATCATGGTGCAGGTCACAGCAGAGGAAGGAACTCACCCTGGGATGGCTCCAGTACTGAGACCCAGGAAGAGCTCCTGACTCTCACTGCAGTATCGCTCCTTGCCAACCCCCAACCACCTCTTCCTAGAGCTTCCAATAGGTACCAGACTCAAGATTACATGCAATTCTGATGTGAGTAAAGAGGGCATCAACAGAGAAGAAACGCACAATTGTTCCCATATGAGGGGTGAGGAATTTTCCCTCAGCCCAGCTCCTTTACACTGCATATCACAGAGATGGCACCAAATTTCCCATAAAATATGTGTTTGTGTGTGTGTGTGTGTATGTTTCCCTTCTTACATTCCCAAATGCTCACTAAAATATAGTAATTTTATTGAAACTAAGAAACAACTTCCCTGTTAAAGATCAGAAGAGCTGGAATGGGAAGGCTGCAAACATTGGCATTATGCATGATGTACCAAATACTGCACTGGAATCTTGAAGAGCTTTTCTTCTTGAATTCCTCACAATACTCCCTGAGTGTAAGGACCAGGAGGGACATATGCAACATGTAATTTTAATAAACAGGTATAAAGTTAGATTATATACATATGTAATAATTAATATATAGTAAACACATTACATATTATAATATTCATTTAAATTACATAACATATATCATCATATATATTTATTAATTGTATATAGTTATTGCATAATATTATATATTATAAGTAATTATGTATAATAAATATATAGAATATTAGATATATTTAATGTATAATATATTATGTAAAATATATATGACATATTATGTATATATTAAAGACGTCAGCAAGCTGGAAAATAGCTGTGTGTTTATATAGTTAAAATGTGTAAAACAATATTTTATTTTGTTCAGGGAAGCTAAGAGAATATATATTAAAAGTTCTCATCACAAGAAAAAAAATTTGTACTTATGTGTGGTGATCAATGCTAACTAGACTTATTGTAGTGATCATTTTGTAATATATACAGGTATTGAATTATTATTTTGTATACCTGAAACTAATATAATGTTATATATCAACTATATCTCAATAGAAAAAAAAGAGAGAGAATGCACATAAAAAACAATACAAATCCCCAACAAATACTTAGAAACACACCACAAATAAATAAATAAGATGAAAAAAGAATCATCTTTAATCAGTCAGACAAGTCAAAAATATAATGTAGGGGGTGCCTGGCTGGCTCAGTTGGTAGAGCATGTGACTCTTGATCTTAGGGTTGTGAGTTCAAGCCCCACGTTGGGCTTAGAGCTTATCTTTAAAAAATAATAAAAATGAAGACAGTCAAAAAAAGAAAAATATAAAAAATAATATAGAATATGGGTCTCATTATGCAAAGAATATATCAACATGGGTTTATAGATATCTGTGTGTGGTTAAAATTAGTGTATTAGATATAGAGAAAAAGAATCTGAGAATAGTTTTGAATAAACTAACAGTGACTATCTTTGTATTATGTGGGTGGAGAAAGTGGAGACAGAAAGAACATACAGAATAATTTTAATTTCTAATGCAAATTTTGATATTGCTTTATGTATCTTAAACAACAAAACCATTAACTGGTGATGTGACAAATACCGAAAGGTGGGGGTGTGCCTAAGGGCCATTGCCAAACAATCTTAAGCAAAACAAAGGAGTACTGACTGAATCTGAAACAGAGAAAGATAGTCCCACACAAGGCAAAAACCCAGCACACGCTATGTGCACTCTTTATCTCTTGATAGATATGTGTTCCAGGCCCAAGGCCCACTCTTATGTGACTGAGTGGGGTTAAAAGACTGTGCACATAAGAATTCCTTTATCAACAACAAATAATACAGCAGAATCACAACTAGTGTGTAGAAAATTCCAGAAAGCTTTGCCTATACAATAAAATCCATACACAAGCCTCACTCTCTCCCATTACCTCATCCTTTTCCAAGTTCCCTAGAAGAGGCTTTTAGACCTGCAACTCTGACTCTGATCGCTAGGTGGCATCTTTCTCCATTTTCTACACGTTATTTTTACCAATGAAAAAGCATAATTTTTTATAATCAGACATAAAATATTTCCTCAAAGGAGATTATTAAACAGTAAGTACTTAGTGATCACAACTCTCTTTTTAAAATTCATATGTTTATAAAAAATATTGAGAGAACATATACATAATTTCCTATTCTGCTTATTCCTACATCTACATCTCATTAATTTATTAATGTGTATTGGGTGTTTACTTTGCGCCAGGCACTGTCAGTTCAATTCAATATCTGTATCCTACACTTTGTCTCCCTTGATCTCCATACCTGCATAAGTAGAAAGGTCCACAGGCAGCAAAATGGATGTTAATGCTCACCCTATAAGGTGTTGAGGCTTGACCTCAAATGGACTCCATTTCAAGCAAGTTTAGTCCAATTTTCATCCTGAGTCCCAGAAATTCAGCATCTAAACAGAAAATCACAGTGTTTAGAGGTCAGAATTTTAACCCTAGAAGACGGTTGCACCTTGTAACTGACACCTTTTTTGCATATTGCGAACAGGCTCCTACTTCCTTCTCCAAGGTCTCACTCACAGAAAGTAGAGAACAACGTCAATCTTGTTTCTCCTCATAAAACTACCTATAGATTTTGCTTTCTCCTCTAGCCTTTTGTTAGGTGAGTATGATTTATTTCTGAACTGGATTTTTTGCCTTCCTTATCACTAAAGGGAAGATCTTCCATTTAGTATTCTCAGATAAACATGAAGTTTCTGCTTCATGTTAAGGCCTCCTCTGTCAGTTGGAGGAGCCTGGACCTAGAACCATAGGAGACAAAAAAGGATAGAGCAAGAGTATCAAAGACAAGGAGGACTAAGATCCTTGTCCAAACATCTAATTTTCCTGATTTGTGAAATAGTTTTCATAGATTTCTCACATCATATTCACCATCCCTCAGAGTTCATCTTAGATACTCTGTGAGGAAACAGGATTCTGATGCATTGCTAGAGATAATGTAAAATCTCTGTGGTGGGGATTTGATGCTATCTAGTAAAATTACACAGGTATTTATTCTTGGAACCAGAAATCATTCTTCTAAGAATCTACCCCAAAGAAAAAAATGCAAAAAGACAAAAAAGCATAAGCATAAAACCATCCCTTGAAGAACAATTCATAGTAGCATAACACTAGACACATGACAGATGTCAATCAATAAGGTATTGGTTGAATAATCTAAGGTAAACCTACATCCTAGAGTACTATACAGCTATAAAAACCAGTGGGTGCTCCCTTTTTATACTACTATGAAGTGATCTCCAGGATACATTGTTCGGTGAAAAACAAGGTGTAGAAAAGTATGTAAAGTATTCAAAGTTGCTCCTGCCCAATACAGAAACCACTAGCCACACATGGCATTTAAACTTAATAAACCATATTTAAATAACACTATAAACTCAGTTCCTCACTAACATTCACTGTGTTCATATTGAGCAACAGAGATACAGAAAATTTTCATTTCCACAGCAATTTCTATTGGACTGCACTGTTGTAGAATAAGCCACATTTTACCTATGAACAGGGGTAAAAACTAACATACATGTTAAATTTGCTTATATTTTTAAAAACTGAAAGGATAGGGGCGCCTGGGTGGTTCAGTCGATTAAGTGTCCTACTTTGGCTCAGGTCATGATTTCACGGTTTGTGAGCTCGAGCCCTGCATCAGGCTCTGTGTTGACAGCTCAGAGCCTGGAGCCTGCTTCAGATCCTGTGTCTCCCTCTCTCTCTGCCCCTCCCCCACTCCCACTCTGTCTCTGTCTCTCAAAAATAAATAAAATGATAAAAAAATTTTTAAAAAGAAGTTCGAAGTTACTACTCCATTCTTAAAAGTTAAAAAGCTGAATGAACTGAAAAAAAATCAAGAACTCTTCTTAGATCCATAAGAGATATGAGATACTAACTACCAACCTAGAATTCTGTACCCTGTAAAATTATCCTTCAAAAACTGAATAAAGACTTCCTCAGAAATAGAAAATGAAGGAATTTGTTGCCAGTAGATGTGCCTTGCATTAAGTGTTAGAAGTTCTTTAGAGACAGGGAAAATGCTATAGGTAGAAAACTCAGATCTACGTAAAAAAGGAAGATCATTAAAGGAATAAGTGAAGGTAAAATAAAAAAATTTTCTTTCTTTATTCTTAATTGATCTAACAAGTTTATTCAAATTAATGATAGCAATACTGTATTTGACTATCTATATGCTTATGCCTAAGTAAAATGAATGCCAGCAATGAGACTAGGATATGAGGGAGGAATTAGGATTATTTGGTTATTATTAAGTACTTACATTACTCATGAAGCTGTATAATGTTATTGGAATGTAGATTTGGATTAAATATAAATATAGGGATTGTAGATTTGGATTAAATATAAATATTGCAACTTCTAGAACAACCACTAAGCAAAGTTTTTTTGCTGTTTTTTTTTTTTAATGTAATGGAAAGGGGTGCCTAGTTGGCTCAGTCAGTAGACTTGCAACTCTTGATCTCAGGCTTGTGAGTTTGAGCCCCACATTGGGTGTAAAAGTTACTTTAAAAATATAAAATCTTTAAAAAAATTATAATTGATATACTCCAAGAAAGAAGAGAAAATGGAGTCATATAAAATTCTCAATTAAAACTACAAAATGCAGGGGCACCTGGGTGGTTCACTTGGTTGAGCATCTGACTTCAGCTCAGCTCATGATATCACAGTTGTGAGTTCGAACTCCGCATTGGTCTCTGTGCTGACAGCTCAGAGCCTAGGGCCTGCTTCAGATTCTGTCTCCCTCTCTCTGCCTTTCCCATGCTCATGCTCTCTCTCTCTCTCAAAACTAAACTTTAAAAAATTAAAAAAAAATAAAATTAAAAAATACAGAAAAAGGATAGGAGAAAAACAGAAGTAGAGAACAAGGGCAATAAACAGAAAGCAGTGCCAACTATACTAGATATTAATCTAACTATATCAATAATCACTAAATGTATCAATTAAAAGACAGAGATTATCAAAGCAGACCAAAAAGTAAGCCCCAAGAATATGATATCTACAAGAAACCCTGTTTAAGTATAATGACACATATAGATTAAAAGTAAATGGATGGACACCCCATGTTCATTGAAGAATTATTTACAAAAGCCAAAATATAAAAGCAACCTAAGTGTCCACTGGTAGATGAATGGATAAAAAAGATTTGCTATATATGTGTTTGCATGTGTGTATGTGTGTAATGAAATATTACTTAGACATAAAAAAGAATGAAACCTTGCCACTTATGACAACATGAATGGACACAGAAATTATTATGCTAAGTGAAATAGGTCAGTCAGAAAAAGACAAATACCATATGATTTCACTTATACTTGGAATCCAAAAAATAAAACAAACATAAAGATAGAAATAGACTCATAAACATGGAGAACAAACTGGTAGTTGCCACATAGGAGGAGAGTGGGGGGATGGGCAAAGTAGGTGAAAGGGATAAAGAGGTACAAACTTCCAGTTATAAAATAAGCAAGTCATGGGGATGAAAAGTACAGCATAGAGAATATACTCAATAATATTGCAATAATTCTATATGGAGACAGATGATAACTACACTTATTGTGGTGAGCATTTTGTAATGTATATAACTGACAAATCACTATGTTGTACACCTGAAACTAATATAATATTGTGTGTCAACTATACTTAAATAAAAAAAATTGAAAAAGTAAATGGATGGAGAAAGACATACCATACTAACACTAATCAAAAGAAAGCAGGAATGGCTATATTAATATTAAACATAGTACACATCAAAGTAGAGGAAGTTATTAGGAATAAAAAAAGGGCATCATATAATGATAAAGGGATCAGTTCACCAAGAAGACATAATGATTCTTAACATGTATGTGCCTAACAACATAGTGTCACAACATATAAAGCAGAGGTGCCTGGGTGGCTCAGTCGGTTGAGTGTCTGACTCTTGACTTTGGCTCAGGTCATGATCTTACAGTTCATGAGTTCAAGCCCTACACTGGGCTTGGCGCTGCCAGTGCAGAGCCTGCTTGGGATTCTCTGTCTCTTCCCCTCTCTCAACTCCTCCCCTGCTCACTCACTCTCTCTCAAAATAAATAAGTAAACTTAAAAATATTTTTTTAAAGTATATAAAGGAAAAACTGATAAAACTGCAAAACTTTGAGAAATATATAAATTTATTATAGTTGGACATTTCAACAGCCCTCTATCAAAAATTGGCATATCTAGCAAGCAAAAAAATTAGTAAAACAAGTTTAACTCAACAGCACCATCAATCAATTGGATATAATGGACATCTATAGACTACTTCATCTAACAACAGCAGGGTACACAGTCTTCTTAAACTCACATGTAACATTCACCAAGACAGATCACATTCTGGGCCATAAAACATGCTGAACAAATTTTAAAAGAGAGAAATCATGCAATGTCTGCTCTCAGACCACAATGGGATTGAAGAGAAATCGATAAAGAAAGATAGTTGGAAAATACCACAATACTTGGAGGTTAAACGACACATCTATAAATAAAGTATGAGTCAAAAAAGAAATCTCAAGAGATTTTTTAAATTTTTTAACGTTTATTTATTATTTAGAGACAGAGAGACACAGAGCATGAGCAGTGGAGGGGCAGAGAGAGAGAGACAGAATCTGAAGCAGGCTCCAGGCTCTGAGCTGTCAGCACAGAGCCCGACACGGGCCTCGAACTCACGAGCTGCGAGATCATGACCTGAGCCGAAGTCGGTCGCTTAACCAACTGAGCCACCCAGGTGCTCCGAGAGACATTTTTAAATATTTAAAAACTAAACAAACATTACAACTTACCAGGATTTGTAGGATGCAATGAAATCAGTGCTTAGAAAGAAATATATAGCAGCTAATGAATATATTAGAAAGAAGAAAGATCCAAAATCAATAATATAAGCTTCTGCCTTAGAAAATTAGAAAAAAATAAGGGCACCTGGGTCGCTCAGTCAGTTGAGAACCCGACACTTGGTTTCAGCTCCGGTCACAATCCCAGGGTTGTGGGATTGAGCCCCATGTCAAACCCAGCACTGAGTGTGGAGCCTTCTTAGGATTCTCAATCTCTCTCTCTCTCTCTCTCTCTCTCTCTCTCTCTCCCTCTCTCGCTCTGTCCCTCTGACCTGCTTGTGTAATCTCTCTAAAAAAAAAAATAGAAAAAAGAAGAGCAAATTAAATCCAAAGTGAAAGAAAAGAAATAATAAAGTTTAGAGCAGAAATCCATGAAATTAAAACCAAGAAATCAATACAGAAAATCGATGAAACAAAAAGCTGGTTCTTTGAGAAGACCCCTCACAAAAAATAACTTTAGGTGGATGATAAACCTAAATGAAAAGAAGGTGACACAGGAAAAAATCAAGATGACCTTGGATATAACTGTTTAGATACAACACCAAAAGCATGATCCATGAAAGAAATAATTGATAAGCTGATTTCATTAAAATAAAAATCTTCTGCTCTAAGAAAAACAGCATCAAGAGGATGAAAAGACAAGACATGGACTGGGAAAAAAATATTTGTAGAAGACATATCTAATAAAGAACTATTATCAAAAATACAAAAGGAACTCTTAAAATTTAACAATAAGAAAACAAGCAACCCAATTAAAAAATGTGCCAAAGACCTTAACAGACACCTCACCAAAGAAGATATACAGATGTAAAGTAGGCATATGAAAAAATGCTCTATGAGTTTAGTTTAAAATGGCAGAGTAGCAAGGGGGTCCTATGCTTGCCTCATCCCTTCAACTCAGCCAGATAAATATCAAATCATTCTGAACAACCAAGAAATTGATCTGAGGACTGAGAGAACAAACTACATAACTAGAAGGAGACAAGAGGTCCCACATCCTGGAAGGAAGGAGGTGCAGAGATGTGATTTGGGGGAGAAAAGGATCATTGGTGCTGCGGAGGGGAGAAAGCCCTCATCACAGAGAAATGTGAGAGAGAGAGAGAGAGAGAGAGAGCAGCACAGGGGATCGCACAAGAAAAACACTTCCCCAAAACCATTGGGAAAATAAGAGGGGATGATTATCTTGAGTTTTTACAACCAGTGGAGCTCGAAAACTGGAGTTCTAGATGTCTGCACCATGGTTGGTATGGAGCCTAGTGGATGCAGCAGTGCTTCTGTGGAGAACGAGGGCAGAGGGCCAGAAGAAGAGTGTGCAATCTGAGGATACCCTGGGATGCACTGGAATAGAAAGTTTTTTATTATTGGAGAGCCTCTGAGGGAGGTAGCATTACCCCTCAGGGGACAAAAGATTCAACAGGAACTATCGCTGCCTCATTTCTTAGCAGAGGGGTAAAGACACCTGCTGAGGGCACCTAACATGGTTGCCAGCTTTTTGCTACACTCTACTCTGAACTCGAAGCTCCTGAACCTTAGTGTGACTGCCCTTCTGAACAAATGGCACCCGCCCCAATGAAGCAAGACCCTCCCCCAGAAGACCAGCTTGGGTCCACGGCCATCAGTCCTTAAAGTTTGGATTTTTGAAACTCAGCTGCATGTCTAAGATAAAAAACAAGAACACTGCACCACCAGGGAGGCATATGGCCTGGACACAGACAAGGTGAAAGTATGGATCTGTGGGATGTCTGGGACACACAAATGGAGATTGTTCACTATTCTGTGAGGGTTTCTGGGAAGAAGTGGTGTGAACTCCCCTCTCTGGGGATGAAGGAGATAGCTGGCACCATTATTTTTCTCCCCCTCTCCCCCACCCATCACCACGGACTGACTTCAGTGAGCAGAACACCACAAACACTGAAGGCCTCACCACCTACACCAAGCCCTGCCCCCCCCCTCCGTGCTCTGCAGGTGCTTCTTTACTAGTACAAGTGTGCCCGAGAACTACGGTGGTAGCAGGCTCCTCCCCTAGAAGACCAGCACAAACACCTGCACACACCAAACCTACTGACCATAGAGTGCTATCAAGCTTCACCTCTAGTAGAAATAGGATCTGGTCTCTTTTAACAAGCAGACCAGAGCACATCTAGTTAAAACTCTCCTCTCTCTGGACAAGGTGAAAACACTCCCCACTGCAGACAAGGAGAAACTCTGAAGGGGATTAACCTCAGGGAAAGAGCACCCAAAACACACAAGCAGAGTGCATACAACATACACCAGAAACACTTCCTGAAGCACCAGATCCTAGATAGTATAAGACCACGTCTTCATAAAGTCACTACTGTCAGGAGCAGTAAACATAGCAAGATTTCCTAACACACAGAAGACAGAGACATGACAAAATGCCAAGATGGAAAAATTAATCCCAAAAGAAAGAACGAGAAAAGATCACAGCCAGGGATCTAATTGAAACAAATATAAGTAATATGCCTGATCCAGAATTTAAAACAACAATCATAAGGATACTGTCCAGGCTTGAGAAAACCATAGAAGTCAGCAGGGAGTCCTTTACCACCAAGACAAAAGACCTAAAAACTAGCCAGGTTGAAATAAAAAATGGTATAACCACCATGTGAAACCAGTTGTATGTAATGACCACAAGGATGGAAAAAGCAGAAAAGCACATAAGTGATAGATATATAGAAGATAAAATGATGGAAAATAGTGAAGCTGAAAAGGAGAGAGAAAGAAACATATTGGATCATAACGTAGACTTAAGGAACTCAGTTATTCCATAAGGTGTAATAGCATTTATATCATAGGAGTCCCAGAATAAGAAGAGAGGGTAAAGGGGGCAGAAGGTTTATTTCAGCAAATTATACCTGAAAACTTCCCTAATTGGGGGAAGGAACCAGATAACCAAATGCAGGATGCACAGAGACCACACATCAAAATCAACAAAAGTCAGGCAACCAAGACATATTGTAGTAAAATTTTCCAAATACAGAGATAAGGAAAAAGTCTTAAAAGCAGCAAGTGAAAAGAAATCCTTCACTTACAAGGGAAGACAAAGTGGAAAGAAATCCTTGACTTACAAGGGAAGACAAATCAGGTTAGCAGAATCCACAGAAACTTAGTAACCAAGAAAGGAATGGCAAGATATATTCAACATGCTGAATGGGAAAAATATGTAGCCAAGAATACTTCAAACCAGCAAGGCTGTCATTAAGATTAGAAGAAAAGAGAAAGAGTTTCCCAGGCAAACAAACTAAAGGAACTCATGACCATTAAACCAACCTTGCAAGAAGTATTAAAGGGGACTCTGAGTAGAAAGAAGAGACCAAAAGTGACAAAAACTAGAAAGAAACAGAGAAAATCTCCAGAAATAACAACTTAACAGGTAATACAATGGAATTAAATTCATACCTATTAATAATCACTTTGACTGTAAAATGGATTAAATGCTCCAATCAAAAGGCATAGGATATCAAGATGGATAAAAAAAAGAACTTTCTATATGTTGCCTACAAAAAAGATTCATTTTAGACATAAAGACACATGCAGATTGAAAGTGAGGGGATGAAGAACCATTTACCATGCTAAAGGACATCAAAAGTAAGCCAGAATAGCCATAAATACATCAAACTAGAATTTAAACTAAAGACTGTAACAAAAGATGAAGAAGGGCACTATATTATAATGAAGGAGTCTATCCATCAAGAAGATCTAACAGTTGTAAACATTTATGCCCACAACTTGAAGCACACAAATATATAAAACAATTAATAACAAAGATAAAGAAACCCATTGTGAACAATACAGTAATAGTAGTGGACTTTTATCCCCACTTTCAGCAATGGACAGATCATCTAAGTAGAAAATCAACAAGAAAACAATGGGTTTCAATGACACGCTGGCCCAGATGGACTTACCAGATATATTCAGAACATTTCATCATACAGCAACAAAATACACATTCTTTCTGAGTGCACATGGGACATTCTCCAGAATATATCAGATACAGGTCAAAACTCAGGCCTAAACAAACACAAAAAGATTGAGATCATACCATGCATAATTTCCAACTACAATGCTATGAAACTAGAATGCAACCACAAGAAAAAAAATTGCAAACACCACGAATATATGAAGGTGAGAGACATCTTACTAAAGAAAGAAAGGATTGACCAGGAAATCAAAGATGAAATTAAAATTACATGGAAATATGGGGGCCTGGGTGGCTCAGTTGGTTAAGGGTCAAACTCTTAATTTCAGCTCAGGTCATGATCTCACAGTTTGTGGGTTCGAGCACCACATTGAGCTCTGCACTGGCAGCACAGCGTCTGCTTGGGATTCTCTGTCTCCCTGTCTCTTTCCCTCCCCTGCTCTTGCTCTCACTCTATCTCTCATAAATAAATAAATAAATAAATAAATAAATAAATAAACATTTAAAAAAAAAATACATGAAGCTTTCCCCCTAATGTCAGGAACAAGACAGGGATGTCCACTCTCACCACTGTTACTCAACATAGTATTGGAAGTGTTAGCTTCTGCAATCAGAAAACACAAAGAAATAAAAGGCATCCAAATCAGCCAGGAGGAGGTCAAACACTCACTCTTCGCAGATGACATGATACTCCACGTGGAAAACCCAAAGGATTACACCAAAACTGCTAGAACTGATTCATGAATTCAGCAAAGTTGCAGGATATAAAATCACATAGAAATCGGTTGCATTCCTATACACCAACAATGAAGCAACAGAAAGAGAAATCAAGGAATTGATCCCATTTATAATTGCACCAAAACCCATAAAATATCTAGGAATAAATCTAACCAAAGAAGTGAAACATCTATCCACTGAAATCCATAGAAAGCTTATGAAAGAAATTAAAGAAGACACACAAAAAATGGAAAAAGATTCCATGCTCCTGTATAGGAAGAACAAATATTGATAAAATGTCAATACTACCCAAAGCAATCTACATATTCAATGCAATCCTTATCAAAATAACACCAGCATTCTTCACAGAGCCAGAACAAAGATTCCTAAAATTTGTATGGAACCAGAAAAGACCCCGAATAGCCAAAGCAATCTTGAAAAAGAAAACCAAAGCGGGAGGCATCACAATCCCAGACTTCAAGCTACACTACAAAGCTGTAAGCATCAAGACAGTATGGTACTGGCACAAGAACAGACACTGAGATCAAAGTAACAGAATAGAGAACCCAGAAATGGACGCACAAACGTATGGCCAACTAATTTTTGACAAAGCAGGAAAGAATATCCAGTGGAATAAAGACAGTCTCTTCAGCAAGTGGTGCTGGTAAAACTGGACAGCGACATGCAGAAGAATGAACCTGGACCACTTTCTTACACCATACACAAAAATAAACTCAAAATGGATGAGTGAAAGACCTCAGTGTAAGACAGGAAGCCATAAAAATCCTCGAGGAGAAAGCAGACAAAAACCTCTTTGATCTTGCCCACAGCAACTTCTAACACAACACGTCTCTGGAGGCAAGGGGAGTAAAGAAAAAATGAACTACTGGGACCTCATCAAAATAAAAACTTCTGCACAGCAAAGGAAACAATCAGCAAAACTAAAAGGCAACCAACAGAATGGTAGAACATATTTGCAAACGAGATATCAGATAAAGGGTTTAGAACTTATCAAACTCAACAACCAAAAATCATCATCATCATCATCATCATCATGCAGTGAAGAAATGGGCAAAAGACATGAATAGACACTTCTCCAAAGAAGACACCCAGATGGTCAATTGACATGAAAAAATGCACATCACTCATCGTCAGGGAAATACAAATGAAAACCACAATGAGATACCACCTTACACCTGTCAGAATGGCTAACAACTCAGGCAACAACAGATGTTGCCAAGAATGTGGAGAAAGAGGATCTCTTTTGCATTGTTGGTGGGAAAGCACACTGGTGCAGCCACTCTGGAAAACAGTATGGAGGTTCCTCAAAAAACTAAAAATAGAACTACCCTATCACCCAGCAATTGCACTACTAGGTATTTATCCAAGGGATACAGGTATGCTGTTTCGAAGGGACACATGCACCCCCATGTTTATAGCAGCACTATCAACAATAGCCACAGTATGGAAAGAGCTCAAATGTCCATCAATGGATGAATGGATAAAGAAAATGTGGTACATATATACAATGGAGTATTACTCAGCAATCAAAAAGAATGAAATCTTGCCATTTGCAACAATGTGGATGGAACCAGAGGGTATCATGCTAAGTGAAATTAGTCAGAGAAAGACAAATATCATATGACTTCACTCATATGAGGACTTTAAGAGACAAAGCAGATGAACATAAGGGAAGGGAAGCAAAAATAATATAAAAGAGGGAGGGGAACGAAGCACAAGAGACTCACAAATATGGAGAACAAAACAGAGGGTTACTGGAGGGGTTCTGGGAGGGGGGGATGGGCTAAATGCATAGGGGGCATTAGGGAATCTACTCCTGAAATCATTGTTGCACTATATGCTAACTAATTTGGATGTAAATTTTTAAAAAGACACTAAAAAATACATGAAGCAAATGAAAATATGGCAGTCTAAAATCTTTGGGATGCCACAAAACACTCATAGGAGGAAAGTATATACAATACAGGCCTACTTCAAGAAGCAAGAAAAATTTCAAATACATGTGGGAGATGCAGGAGAGAAGCATCAAAGGAAAATACTTCAAAAGGGAAGGGCTGGAGAAGGTTCAAGGCCTTAGGACATGTTTGCACAGCTGAACAGCTGGGCTGAGGCTCATAAGGACTGCCTAGAGCCATTAACATTGTCCAAGGCCAGATCCTCCTTCACACTCTGACCCTTCCTAGTGTTATAGAAACGAATTAACTCAAAATTCAACCTTGAAAAGCTAAACTATTAGATTGATTAACACACTTGCTTAGCTAAATTTATACACGTAGTCTTTAGCAATTATCCTAACAAAAAGAAGCTTCATTCTGGAGTCAGGGCCTCATTTGGACTCGAGTATGAGGACCTTCACTTACTGCACTTTGTTTGCAGACTCATCTTATGCAACTCCCGCCATACTCCCTGCAACAAATACACAACCTAAATTTACACCTAACAGAGCTAGAAAAAAGATAACAAATGAAGCCTAAAGCCATCATAAGGGAAATAATAAAGATTAGAGCAGAAGGGAACCTGGGTGGCTCAATTAAGCATCTGACTTCATTTTGGCTAAGGTCATAATCTTGCAGTCCGTGGTAATAAATTTTTTTTTCAACGTTTATTTATTTTTGGGACAGAGAGAGATAGAGCATGAACGGGGGAAGGGCAGAGAGAGAGGGAGACACAGAATCGGAAACAGGCTCCAGGCTCTGAGCCGTCAGCCCAGAGCCCGACGCAGGGCTCGAACTCACGGACCGCAAGATCGTGACCTGGCTGAAGCCGGACGCTTAACCGACTGCGCCACCCAGGCGCCCCCGTGGTAACAAATCTTGTGTCAGGCTCCTCACTGAAAGCACGGAGCCTGCTTGAGACTCTCTCTGCCCCTCCCCTGTGCATACTCTCTCTCTCAAAACAAATAAATAAACTTAAAAAAAGGTTAGAGCAGAAATAAACGACACAGAAACAGGAAACAAATAAACAAAAAACTCAGTAGAAGAGAGCAATGAAACAAGGAGCTGCTTCTTTAAAAGAATTAATAAAATTGATAAACCCTTAGCCAGACTTATCAAAAAGAAAAGGGAAAGGACCTTAATAAATAAAATCACAAATAAAAGGGGAGAGATCACAGCCAACACCACAGAAATACAAACAATTATGAGAATATTGTGAAATAACACGTGCCAAAAAATTGGGCAATCTGGAAGAAATGCATAAATTCCTAGAAATGTATAAACTACCAAAACTGAAACAGGAAGAAATAGAAAATTTTTACAGATTCATAACCACCAAAGAAATTGAATCAGTAATCAAAAATCTCCCAACACACAAATTTCCAGGGCCAGAAGGCTTCCCCAAAAAATTCTACCAAACATTTGAAGAAGAGTTCATAACTATACTTCTCAAATTGTGCCAAAAACGAGGAATGGAAAGAAAACTTCCAAACTCATTCTACAAGGGCAGCATTACTTTGATTCCAAAACTAGACAAAGACGCCACTAAAAAGGAGAATTACAGGCCAATATCCCTGATGAACATGGATGCAAAAATTCTCAACAAGATACTAGTAAATCTATTTTCAACAGTATATTAAAAAAAATATTCACCATGATCAAGTGGGATTTATTCCTGGGCTGCAGAGCTCGTTCAATTTTCACAAATCAACGTAATGCACCATGTTAATAAAAGAAAGTGTAAGAACCATATGATCCTGTCAATAGATGCAGAAAAAGCATGTGACAAAATATAGGATCCATTCTTGATAAAAAAACCCTCCACACAAAAAAGTTAAAAAATAAAAATAAAAAAAAAAACTTTCCACAAAGTAAAGATAGATGGGACATACCTCAACATCATAAAGGATATATAAGAAAGACCCACAGTTAATATCATCCTCAATGGAGAACAACTGAGAGCTTTTTGCCTAAGGTCGGGAACAGGACAGGGATGTCCACTCTCACTACTGTTGTTAAACATAGTACTGGAAGTCCTAGCCTCAGCAATCAGACAATAAAAGAAATAAAAAGCATCCAAAATGGCAAAGAAGAGGTAAAACTTTCACTATTCATAGATGCCATGATTTTTTATGTAGAAAACCCACAAGACTCCACCATAATATTGCTAGAACTGATACATAAATTCAGTAAAGTCTCAGGTTACAAAATCAACATACAGAAATCTGTTGCAATTCTATATGACAACAAAGAGGCAGCAGAAAGAGAAATCAAAGAACCAATCCCATTTACAATTGCACCAAAAAACATAAGATACATAGGAATAAACCTAACCAAAGAGGTAAAAACCTGTACTCTGAAAACTATAGAACACTTACGAAAGAAATTGAAGGGGACACAAAGAAATGGAAATACATTCCATACTCGTGAATTGGAAGAACAAACATTGTTAAAATGTCTATACTATCCAAAGCAATCTACACATTTAATGTAATCCCCATCAAAATACCGCCAGCATTTTTTTACAGAGCTAGAAGAAACAGTGCTAAAGTCTGTATGGAACCACAAAAGACCTCGAATAGCCAAAGCAATCTTGAAAAAGGAAACCAAAGCTGGAGGCATCACAATTTTGGACCTCAAGCTATATTACAAAGCTGCAGTCATCAAGACAGTATGGTACTGGCACAACAGACACAAGGATCAATGGAACAGAATAGAAAACCCAGAAATGGACCCACAATTTATATGGTCAACGCATCTTCAAGAAAGCTGAAAGAATATCCAATGGAAAAAAGACATCTCTTCAACAAATGGTGCTGAGAAAACTGAACAGCAACATGCAGAAGAATGAAACTGGACCACCTTTTCACCCTATACACAAAACTAAGTTTTAAATGGACGAAAGACCTAAATGTGAGACAGGAAACCATAAAAATCCTAGAGGACAACATAGGCAGCAACCACTTTGACCTCAGCCATACCAACTACTTACTAGATACATCTCTGGAGGTAAGGGAAACAAAAGCAAAAATAAACTATTGGGACTTCAAGATAAAAATCTCCACAGGGAAGGAAACAATCAACAAAACTAAAAGGCATTCTACAGAATGGGAGAAGATACTTGCAAATAACATATCTGATAAAGGGTTGGTATCTAAAATCTATAAAGAACTTCTCAAACTCAACACCCAAACAACAAATAAGCCAATTAAGAAATGGGAGGAAGAGGAGTCTAGGGAAGATGGAGGCGAAGGAGGACGCTGGGCTCACCTCGTCCTGCTGATCACTAGGAATCCACCCACACCTGCCTAAACAACCCAGAAAACCGCCAGAAGACTAGCAGAACGGATTCTATGGAGCCAAGCATAAATGAGAGGCCCACAGAAGAGGGTAGGAAGGGCGAAGAGGCGGTGCATGCTACACGGACTGGTGGGAGGGAGCCAGGGAAGAGGGGCAGCCTGCCTGCAAAGCAGAGCCCCCAAGTCTGGCTTGCAAAAGCAGAGGGGCCAGACGGAGTGTGTTCTGACAGCAAGCGGGACTTAACATCTGGAAGATATAAGTTAACAGCTCTTCTCAGAGAGCAGGAAGGCTGGAGGACAACGGGAGGGAGAGTTGTTGAGCCCTGGACAACAGAGTTCAGCTTGGCAGGGAACAAAGGCGCTTGCCAGCTCCATCTCCCTCGCCCACCACCCAGCCAAAATCCCAAAGGGAACCAGTTCCTGCCAAGGAACTTGCTTGCACCGAACAAACATCCAATGCTGTGCTTCTGAGGATCCATTCCTCCAGCAGCGGGTCTGACTACCTCCCGGTGCCCCAGGGCCCCACCCAAAGCAGATCACCAAAGGAAAAGTGACCTGAGCCTACCCCTCCAACCCCTGTGCACCTCACGGATCCACCCTTTTATGGAAAAAGAGGAAGCTGAGAAAAAGAGAGATTAAAAAAGCCAGGAGTATGAGGAGAGAATTAGAGAACTGAGTGATGCAATCAAACGGAACACTATCTGTATCGTAGGAATTCCAGAAGAAGAAGAAGAAGAAGAGAGAGAGAGAAAGGGGCTGAAGGTGTAATTGAAGAAATAATAGTTGAGAACTTCCCTGAACTGGGGAAGGAAAAAGGCATTGAAATCCAAGAGGCACAGAGAACTCCGTTCAGACGTAACTTGAATCGATCTTCTGCACGACATATCATAGTGAAACTGTCAAAATACAAGGATAAAGAGAAAATTCTGAAAGCAGCTAGGGATAAACGTGGTCTAACTTATAAAGGGAGAGCGATAAGACCCATGATGGATCTCTCTACTGAAACTTGGCAGGCCAGAAAGGAATGGCAGGAAATCTTCAATGTGATGAACAGAAAAAATATGCAGCCAAGAATCCTTTCTCCAGCAAGTCTGTCATTTAGAATAAAAGGAGAGATAAAGGTCTTCCCAAACAAACAAAAACTGAAGGAATTCGTCACCACTAAACCAGCTCTACAAGAGAACCTAAGGGGGATCCTGTGAGACAAAGTACCAGAGACATCGCTACAAGCATGAAACCTACAGATATCACAATGACTCTAAACCCATATCTTTCTATAATAACACTGAATGTAAATGGACTAAATGCTCCAACCAAAAGACATAGGGTATCAGAATGGATAAAAAAAATAAGACCCATCTATTTGCTGTTTACAAAAGACTCATTTTAGACGTGAGGACACCTTCAGATTGAAAGTGAAGGGATGGAGAACTATTTATCATGCGACTGGAAGCCAAAAGAAAGCTGGAGTAGCCATACTTATATCAGAAAAACTAGACTTTAAATTAAAGGCTGGAACAAGAGATGAAGAAGGGCATTATATAACCATTTACAGGGTCTATCAATCAGGAAGAGCTAACAATTATAAACGTCTATGCACCGAACACGGAAGCCCCCAAATATATAAAACAATTAGTCACAAACATAAGCAACCTTATTGATAAGAATGTGGTAATTGCAGGGGACTTTAATACTCCACTTACAACAATGGATAGATCATCAAGACACATGGTCAATACAGAAACAAGGGCCCTGAATGATACTTTGGATCAGATGGACTTGACGGATACATTTAGAACTGTTGCATCCCAAAGCAACAGAATATACTTTCTTCTCGAGTGCACATGGAACATTCTCCAAGATAGATCACATACTGGGTCACAAAACAGCCCTTCATAAGTATACAAGAATTGAGATCAAAACATGCATACTTTCAGACCACAAGGCTATGAAGCTTGAAATCAACCACAGGAAAAAGTCTGGAAAACCTCCAAAAACATGGAGGTTAAAGAACACCCCCCTAAAGAATGAATGGGTCAACCAGGCAATTAGAGAAGAAATTAGAAAATATATGGAAACAAATGAAAATGAAAATACAACAATCCAAACACTTTGGGATACAGCGAAGGCAGTCCTGAGAGGAAAATACATTGCAATTCAGGCCTATCTCAAGTAACAAGAAAAATCCCAAATACCAAACCTAACAGCACACCTAAAGGAAATAGAAGCAGAACAGCAAAGACACACTAAACCAGCAGAAGAAGAAAATAATAAACATCAGAACAGAAATAAACAATATAGAATCTAAAAAAACTGTAGAGCAGATCAATGAAACCAAGAGTTGGTTTTTTTGAAAAAAGAAACAAAATTGATAAACCTCTAGCCAGGCATCTCAAAAAGAAAAGGAAGATGACCCAAATAGATAAAATCATGAATGAAAATGGAAGTATTACAACCAATCCCTCAGAAATACAAGCAATTATCAGGGAATACTATGAAAAATTATATTCCAAAAAATTGGACAACCTGGAAGAAATAGACAAATTCCTAAACACCCACACACTTCCAAAACTCAAACAGGAGGGAATAGAAAGCTTGAACAGACCCATAACCAGTGAAGAAATTGAATCAGTTATCAAAAATCTCCCAACACATAAGATTCCAGGACCAGATGGCTTCCCAGGGGAGTTCTACCAGACGTTTAAAGCAGAGATAATACCTATCCTTCTCAAGCTATTCCAAAAAATAGAAAGGGAAGGAAAACTTCCAAACTCATTCTAGGAAGCCAGTATTACTTTGATTCCTAAACCAGACAGAGACCCAGTAAAAAAAGAGAATTACAGGCCAATGTCCCTGATGAATATGGACGCAAAAATTCTCAGTAAGGAACTCGCAAATTGAATTCAACAGCATATGAAAAGAATTATTCACCATGATCAAGTGGGATTCATTCCTGGGCTGAAGGGCTGGTTCAACATTCGCAAATCAATCAACGCGATACATCACATTAATAAAAGAAAAGATAAGAACCATATGATCCTGTCAATCGATGCCAAAAAAGCATTTGACAAAATTTGACAAAATTCAGCATGCTTTCTTAATAAAAACCCTGGAGAAAGTCAGGCTAGAAGGAATATACTAACGCCATTATAAACGCCATTTATGAAAAGCCCACAGCTAACATCATCCTCAATGGGGAAAAACTGAGAGCTTTTTCCCTGAGGTCAGGAACTCGACAGGGATGTCCACTATCACTGCTGTTGTTTAACATAGTGTTGGAAGTTCTAGCATCAGCAGACAACAAAAGGAAATCAAAGGCATCAAAATTAGCAGTGATGATGTCAACCTTCCACTTTTTGCAGATGACGTGATATTATACATGGAAAATCTGATAGACTCCACCATAAGTCTGCTAGCACTGATACATGAATTCACCAAAGTCGCAGGATACAAAATCAATGTACAGAAATCAGTTGCATTCTTATACACTAATAATGAAGCAACAGAAAGACAAATAAAGAAACTGATCCCATTCACAATTGCACCAAGAAGCATAAAATACCTAGGAATAAATCTAACCAAAGATGTAAAAGATCTGTATGCTGAAAACTATAGAAAGCTTATGAAGGAAATTGAAGAAGATATAAAGAAATGGAAAAACATTCCGTGCTCATGGATTGGAAGAATACATATTGTTAAAATGTCAACATTACCCAAAGCTATCTACACATTCAATGCAATCCCAATCAAAATTGCACCAGCATTCTTCTCGAAGCTAGAACAAGCAATCCTAAAATTTGTATGGAACTACAAAAGGCCCCGAATAGCCAAAGTAATTTTGAAGAGAAGACCAAAGCAGGAGGCATTACAATCTGAGACTTTAGCCTCTACTACAAAGCTGTAATCATCAAGACAGCATGATATTGGCACAAAAACAGACACACAGACCAATGGAAGAGAATAGAAACCCCAGAACTAGACCCACAAACGTATGGCCAACTCATCTTTGACAAAGCAGGAAAGAATATCCAATGGAAAAAAGACGGTCTCTTTAACAAATGGTGCTGGGAGAACTGGACAGCAACATGCAGAAGATTGAAACTAGACCGCTTTCTCACACCATTCACAAAAATAAACTGAAAATGGATAAAGGACCTGAATATGAGATAGGAAACCATCAAAACCCTAGAGGAGAAAGCAGGAAAAGACCTCTCTGACCTCAGCCGTAGCAATCTCTTACTTGACACATCCCCAAAGGCAAGGGAATTAAAAGCCAAAATGAACTATTGGGACTTCATGAAGATAAAAAGCTTCTACACAGCAAAGGAAACAATCAACAAAACTAAAAGGCAACCAATGGAATGGGAAAAGATATTTGCAAATGACATATTGGACAAAGGGCGAGTATCCAAAATCTATAAAGAGCTCACCAAACTCCACACCTGAAAAACAAATAATCCGGTGAAGAAATGGGCAGAAAACATGAATAGACACTTCTCTAAAGAAGACATCTGGATGGCCAACAGGTACATGAAAAGATGCTCAACGTCACTCCTCATCAGCGAGATACAAATCAAAACCACACTCAGATATCACCTCACGCCAATCAGAGTGGCCAAAATGAACAAATCGGGAGGCTATAGATGATGGAGAGGATGTGGAGAAACAGGAACCCTCTTGCACTGTTGGTGGGAATGCAAATTGGTGCAGCCACTCTGGAAAACAGTATGGAGGTTCCTCAAAAAATTAAAAATAGACCTACCCTATGACCCAGCAATAGCACTGCTAGGAATTTACCCAAGGGATACAGGAGTACTGATGCATAGGGGCACTTGTACCCCAATGTTGATAGCAGCACTCTCAACAATAGCCCAATTATGGAAAGAGCCTAAATGTCCATCAACTAATGAATGGATAAAGAAATTGTGGTTTATATACACAATGGAGTACTACGTGGCCATGAGAAAGAATGAAATATGGTCCTTTGTAGCAACATGGATGGAACTGGAGAGTGTGATGCTAAGTGAAATAAGCCATGCAGAGTAAGACAGATACCATATGTTTTCACTCTGATGTGGATCCTGAGAAACTTAACAGAAACCCATGGGGGAGGAGACGGAAAAAAAAAGCGGTTAGAGTGGGAGAGAGCCAAAGCATAAGAGACTGTTAAAAACTGAGAACAAACTGAGGGTTGATGGGGGGTGGGAGGGAGGGGAGGGTGGGTGATGGGTACTGAAGAGGGCACCTTTTGGGATGAGCACTGGGTGTTGTATGGAAACCAATTTGACAATAAATTTCATATATTAAAAAAATGGGAAGAAGACATTAATAGACAATTTTTCAAAGAAGACATACAGATGGCTAACAGACCCATGAGGAAAAAAAAAGCTCAATATCACTCATCATCAGGGAAATACAAATTAAAACCATGATGATGAGATATCACCTCACGCTTGTCAGTATGACTAAAATTAAGAACACAGGAAACAACAGATATTGGGGAAGATGTGGAGAAAGGAGAGCCCTCTTACACTGTTTATGGGAGTGCAAACTGGTGCAACCCCTCTGGAAAACAGTATACTGTTTCCTCAAATAGTTAAAAATAAAACTACCCTATGACCCAGCAATTACACCACTGGGTATTTCCCATAAGATACAAAAATACTGACCAAAGGGGCATGTGGACCCCGATATTTATAGCAGCATTATCACCATTAGCCAAATTACAGAAATATCCCAGATGCCCATCAACTGATGAATGGATAAAGAAGATATGATAGATGTATATACACATACATATACATACCAATATATAATGGGGTATTACTCAGCCATGAAAAAGAATGAAATCTTGCCATTTGCAAAGAAGTGGATGGAGCTTGAGTGTGTTATGCTAAGCAAAATAAGTCAGTCAGAGAAAGACAAATATCATATGTAGATTTTAAGAAACAAAAGAGATGAACATAGGGGAAAGAAAAAAAAGAGTGGGAAGCAAATCATAACAGACTCGGTTTTCTTTTTTTAACTTTTATTTTTGGGAGAGCTCCAGTGACAGAGAGGCAGAAAGAGAGGGGTAAATATGATCCAAACTGGGCTCTGCACTGACAGCAGGGAGCCCAATGTAGGGCTCAAACTTGCAAACCATGAGATCATGACCTGAGCTGAAGTTGGACGCCCAACTGACTGAGCCAGCAGGCGCCCCAAGAGACTCTTAAGTATAGAGAAAAAACTGAGGGGATATGGGCAGGGGGATGGGCTAAATGGGTGTGGGGTATTAAGGAGGGCACTTGTGATGAGCACTATGTCTTATATGTAAGTGTTGAATCACTAAACTATACTCCTGAAACTAATATTATACTATATGTTAACCAACTAGAATTTAAAATGAAACTTGAAACATTAAAAAAAAGATGCTCCACATCATATGTCACCAAAGAAATGCAAACTAAAACAAGAAACCACTACACACCTATTAGAATGACCAAAATCCAGAACACTGATAACACCAAAAGATGTCATGAATGTAGCACATAAGAATTCTCATTCATTGGTAATGGGAATACAAAATAGTACAGTCACTTTTGTAGACAGTTTGGCAGTTTCTTACAAAACTAAACATCCTCTTACCATGTGATCCAACAATCATGCTCCCCACTGTGTACTCAAAGGAGTTGAAAAGTTTTGTACTCACAAAAACCTGCACACAAATGTTTACAGCAGCTTTATTCATAATGGCCAAAACCTGAAATAATCCAAGATGTCCTTACAAAATAATGGATAAATAAACTGTGGTACATAAAGACAATGGAATATTTTCAGTGATAACAAGCAATGAAGAATCAAGGCATGAAAACACGGAAGAACCTTAAATACATGTTATTAGGTGTAAGAAGCGAATCTGAAAAAGCTACACACTATATGATTCCAACCATATGACATTTTGAAATAGGCAAAACTATGGTGACAGTAAAAGATCAGTGGTTGCCAGGGATTAGAGTGGGAAAAGTGATGAATTCATGAAACACAGAGGATTTTTAGGGCAGTGAAAGTACAGAGTACTTTCTGTGTAGATACAGATAGATACATATCATTATACACTTTCCAAACCCATAAAATGCACAACACCAAGAATGAACCATATAGTAAACTGTGGACTTTGGGTGATAATGACGTGTTAAAATAGCTTCACCAATGATAACAAATGTACTACTTTGATAATGGGAGACGCTATGTATGTGCAGGGCAAGGCATATATGGGAAATCTCTATACTTTCCACTCAGTTTTGCTATGTGCCTAAAACTGCTCTATAAAATAACATCTATTTTAAAATAATATCTTAAAATATATATATAAGTATTTACAGGCTGCATGCATTAAAATGGTCAAGAAACAATGGCTAATCAAGTGGCAATGAGCACCTCTAGTACCCTGATTGAACCCTCTAAAATCATTTCCCACTAAAAGGAACCAGGCTTCCTTGGCAAAATGGCTGATTCCAGGTCTGCGGTAGGAGTTGTATCAGATGAATTATGCCAAACTATATTACCAGAAAGCATGTTAAATAAGTCTCAGAAGCCAGTGGTATCTGGGTGGCTCAGTCAGTTAAGTGTCTAACTCTTAATTTTGGCTCAGGTCATGATCTCACAGTCATGAGATTAATCTGTAAGATTGGAGCTGTATGCTGAGCATGGAGCCTGCTTGAGATTCTCTCTCTCCCTCTGTGCCTTTCCCCCACTCGTGCACTCTCTCTCTCTCTCAAAAATAAAAAAAAAGAAAAAAAGAAAAGAAAGGAAAAGACTCAAAAGTCAATCTGAAGGAAGCTCCACTGGCCAAACATAGAACATTTTGAAGATCAAAATGATTCATGACCATAATGGATTAAAACATATCAAATATAAAGATCTATGAGTTCATGATGACATTGTAACCAAAATGCAAAACAAAATAAAATGAACTCACTGCTCACCTTTGGAGGATTCTAGTGAAACAAATCATTATTTTGAAAAGTGGAAATAGGTGCGCCTGGGTGGCTCAGTCAGTTGAGCGTCTGACTTTGGCTCAGGTCATGTTCTCACTGTCCCTGAGTTCGAGCCTCACATCGGGCTCTGTGCTGACAGCTCAGAGCCTGGAGCTTGCTTTGTATTCTGTGTCTCCCTCTCTCTCTTCCCCTGCCCCATTCATACTCTGTCTCTCTCTCTCTGTCAAAAATAAATAAACATTAAAAATAATTAAAAAAAAGAAAAGTGGAAATACTGCAAAAGAATTACACATTCATCCTTGTCTTCATGTGCAAACCAAGCTCAGCACAACCTAAAGGTTAATTAGGTTAGGGTTTTTTTTTTTTCAATAAAAAAATTTTAGCTAATGAATGCAGAAGAAATCAGAATTAGAACACTATTTTGTAGTCTTTAATGAAATGCAGACCCAGGCAACAATCTTCAAAAATTGTATAAACCATAAGGTGAAAAGCACATGGGTTATTTTATACTCAATGGATTAGGTTAAGAATACTCAAATTAAGTGATCAATCTTAGTGTCACAACAGGAGACAACTAGACAAAATCAGCTTCATGGTGTAATACTATAGAACTAAACAACACCACATCTAAGGTACTCTTGCAAAAAACCTGAATCTTAACAAGCCTCTAAACCTAATTATCAACTTAAAGTCAATAGAAAGGGGGCACCTAGATGGCTTAGTCGGTTAGGCATCCAACTCTTGATTTTGGCTTGGGTCATAATCTCAGGGTCGTGAGATTGAGCCCAACATTGAATTATGAGCTGGGTGTGGAGTCTGTTTTAGATTCTCTCTCTCCCTCTCCTTCTGCCCCTCTGCTGCTTGTGCTCTCTAAAAAAATAATAAATAAATAAACAAATAAGTAAGTAAATAAAGGCATAAATAAATAAAGGCAATGGGAGGAGACGGAGGAATATAACAAATAACACAATAAGGATATAATTAGCAAAACCCAAAATTTAAACTCCACAGGACAAATGATCCAGTTTTTTCAGCAAATAAATTAGAAGGTTAAGAAAATGGACCTTCTTTAGATTAAAAAAATTAAATATTTTAGAGACAGTTAAAGAAAAATTAAAACAGAGAAATTAAAGTTAAAATCAAAATGACATAACACTACATGCCCACCAGAATAACAAAATGAAAAAGGTGGAATATACCAAGTATTGTCGAAAATTTGGAAAAAGTGGGACTCTCACATACTGCTGGTAGGAACATAGACTGGAACAACCACTTGAAAAACTGCTTGGCACTGTCTGATGTACTCAACATATGCATACTCTATGACTTAGAAGTGCCACTCTTTGG
Source organism: Prionailurus viverrinus (assembly GCF_022837055.1). Lineage (NCBI taxonomy): Eukaryota > Metazoa > Chordata > Mammalia > Carnivora > Felidae > Prionailurus > Prionailurus viverrinus. The sequence goes on along the minus strand of NC_062579.1, from coordinate 76,254,675 downwards.
TATATGTCCAAGAGAAATGAAAATATATATCCATCAAAAAATATGTAGAAGAACATTCATAGTACCATTACTCAAAATAAGTCAAAAATGTAAAAATACATAAATTCCCAAAACAGATACATATATTGTAAAATACCCACATAATGTACTACTTGCTATACAACCAATGAAAATGAAAAATCTAAAACTATGGACAATGATAATGTAAATATACTTTATGTTGACTGAAAGAAGCCAGACACAGAAAAGTACATGCTGCATGTATGATTCCAGGAATTTTTCTTCTAACCTCCCAATAGAGATTAGGGAAGGAGAGGATAATCAATACTCTATTTCTTTTTATTTGAAGAGACTCAGTGTCTTTGTATATTACTTGCAGGTTAACTTTAAAGAGAACATATCCTGTGAGCTCTTAAAGTGATTCACTACGTATAAGAACAAGGCTAGTGCTATATTTGATGTACAGAAAACTGAGTACCAGTCAAGAGACATACTTGGATCCATAGGCGAACCTAACCCACTAACTCTAGGTGACCCTGGGTAAAATACCACACCTCCTCTGGCCTCACCAATCAAGAGTGGTCACATCAGCCCTGCCTCCCATCCAACAAAGCCTAGAACACAGAGCAATGTGATTCCCATCTGAAAAGCACTTTGGGTTCATAAGAGGGAAAAAAATTACCATGAAAGTCCAAGGAATTATTTTAACAGAATTTGTCTAATTCATAGTAATTTTCATGATTATTCTCTTTTTTATAATTATCACCTTTGACGAAGATTCTCTCCTGGACAAAACTCTAGGCATACTCCTCTTAGCACTCTTCTTGACTACACCTCAACCCTGGACAATTAAGTCTTGATCTAAACACTACCATAGTTTCTAACAGCTGAAGGCTGCATCTGTAAGATGAGCCTAAACCCCTTTAAAGTGATCGCCTGAGAAAACGCAAGGCTTCCAGAACAATTTACTGTTTGTTCCAGCTAGCACCTGAAGATACGGCCCCTGCCTCCAGCCTCTGTGGGAGAATAGAAATCTAACTTGAATAAAAGCCAGTTAACAAACTCCGATGGGTTTCACCTGGATGAAACCTACTTCATTATTTTTGTAATTTTTCACTTCCTTGAATCTACTTAACTCCTACTCACTCCTCTCCCTATTCCCTCATGTTCCCTTTAAACTTCTCAGTCACCTCTAGACAAATTGAAGTTGAGATGAGTTCATACTGGACTCTTCCCTGTCGCAAAAGTATATTGCTGATTAAAATCTGTCCTTACCACTTTAACCAGGGTCTAGCTTTTTTCATCTTTGACACATTTTTTTGTCTATAATTACTACCTTTTCGTTTTTCTTAAATAAATACCATTTGGTACACTGCAAACGCCTACTGAAACATAGTTTCCACCCAAAGAGATACAGATGGTCCTGACCTAACATCACCCATAGTAGGCTGACATAGTGCAACAAATGTCTTTTTCTTCCTACCTAAGGGTACTGGTTAGGAATGTGGCTTCTGGAGACAGACCAGGTCCAAATCCTAGTTCTGTATGAGTCTGAATTCTTTTTCTTCACCTTACAGTCACTCGATTGCCTCATGTAGAAAATTGGGGTTGTGCGTTACTATAGAAGACACAGCAGTTTTAAATAAACATTGCTTTGAATTTTGGTCTTTACAAGAATAAATAGTCCACAATCCTATTATTTAAAAAATTCTGCAAAGACTTTGGGATACCTAGCTCTGTGATCTTTGGAGATTAAAAAACCTGTGCCTCAGTTTCCTCTTCTGTAAAATGGAAAATACAATCACCCCTATGTCATGGGTTATTATTTTGAGAATTGAGTTAATACACTATTAGAACACTGCTGGGTGCACAGTAAAAGCTCAAAAATGCTAGCTACTTTAAATAAATACTTACAATATGATATTTATATAGTTTTATAGTCTGCATGTGTGTTTAATAAAGTGTAATAGTTTTACAACTAAATCCTATTCATTAAATGATCCATTTTGTAAATCACTTTTACCATAACCACTTTGCTTACCTAATTATCATGAGAATGTCTCAAAAGTGCATGGAACAACCGATCTCAGGAAACACCACCACCGTGTCTGCACTTGGCTGAACAAAAGCCAAGTGCTCATCCTTCATTCAGACTTATCCTCATGTACCCCCACGCACAACCATCTCAGGCCCCACCTGTCCTATCACCAACACATCCTGTCCAAGGCTATCCCTTGTCATTTGCACACTGTGGCAGTACTGGGTCAATCCACCCTCATCCCTCCCCTGGACTTCTGCAAGACTACATTTGGAGAAATCCTGACCTAAGCATCTGATGTTTGTGTACCATTAATTTTATGTCTCCCATTCAGAGTTCAATGATATCTGTGGTGTCTCTGTTAATGTAATTACTCAAAAGCACATTGGTCCTTCCCTCACACATATGACCACAGATTGCTTTCCCACATGGGATCACACTTAAATTTCATAATACTCCCAGGTGGTTGGGAGAATTGGGTACTGTTATCCTGTTGTATAGACAAGGCTGGTGGAAGCATAGTGACTTACCTAAAGTGTCCCAATGATGGGACCCTGATCTCTTCATTCTTGCTCTAGGAACCAGTCTAGCACACTCTACATCACACTTTGTTCTTCTCTATCGGTTCCTGTTTTCAGGGCTCAGAATTCACATGCCTGTCTGTTGTTCCACTAGAAAGGAAGAGTCAGGTGTTCAGACATCACATGGAATAGAACAGAAAGTGAAAGGAAGGGAAAACACATGAAACACAACAGCAGTTAGTGAGCTTGTGCTTGCCTGTCCCCACCCAGTTCACAGGAAGCTGTGCAATGACGCTGTGCCTCTTCTCTACCTCCAACCCACAGCCTCCTCACACACACAGCAGTGACACTGAAGCTCTCACATCATGTGAATGGGGGCTCATCCCTGCTTGCTGTTCCATGTCCAAATATTCTCTCTGGTATTCCTGCTATCATGTTCATGTCAGAGGTAACATATTGACAGAGTGAAGAAGGCAAAATTGGAATGGAGAATTAGCACCCACTGAGAGCCTACTAGATGCCACATACAGGAGGTTGTTATTTTCAGACTTTTTCTCTTCAATTCCTCAAAATGATTATCTGAGGTGATTTCCATTCTATAGATTAGAAGATAGCCTCAGGAGACAAAGTAAATATTGAAAGAATTCTAAGCAGTTGTCAAGTAGACATAGAAGTCAACTTGAAGGGGCTTCCATTGGTCAATTCTGAGACATTTAAGCATAAAAATAAATAATTGTAGCATCAAATGGTAACTCTTCCTGCAAAATAGAAATCTATTATTCATACTGATGTAAATTTTAAAAACATATAAAACAAGAAGAAGAGAAATCTCTACCTTCAGTCTAATTTCAATGGATAATGCAGGAAGGAATGAGGAAATCAGAAAATCAACACTTGACAACCATGTTACTAATAAGCAATTTGGTCTATAATTATAAAACAATGCTCAATCTGCACCAAATCTCACAGCAGTCACAGAGTCACCATGGTAACCATGCTGGCCAACTAAAGCTGGAGAAAAAACAACCACTGTGATTTACTTCCTATTATATGCTAGGAAGTGAACAGGACTGACACAACCACAGTAAAGTAATTAACCTGAAGTATTCTTCACAATAAAGATTCCTGGCAGCTTCAGCAACATACACATATATACAAACATACATACTCACATATGTACATGCTCTCTCCTTCCCCTGTCTCACCATTCAAGTACCCAGAATTCATCAATTCAAGGGACAAAAAAAAAAAAAAACACCCACAATTTAACTGGTTCAATTCTAACCACACATAACTACTTCATTTTAGTGACTGATTTTTCTGGAGATGACCTGTAGAGTTGTCTCTGTGACATTTTTCTCCCTAGTTTCAGTACATTGCCAATGATGTCAAAAAGCTGATATAGAAACAGTCAAATGCATGTTATCCATCAGGTAACTTTTTCATCCTAGAGTGGTCTGTGCTTTCAACCAAAAAGATCCTGTAACAGTTATTATTAAATATTTGGCTGCTGACAGCTTAGTGAAAATAAAATAATTGGGAATAATATTTATAAAACAATGTATTTTACAATAACATCAAAAAGTATGAAATAGTTATGGATCATCTGTCCACATATGTGCAAAGCTTGTTCACTGAACACTAACAAATATTGCTTAGAAAAATTAAAGACCTAAATGAATGGAGAGACAACTATCTTCACAGGTTGGAAGATTCAGTATTATATCAATGTTACTTCTCCTTAAATACATCCATATATTCAATGCAATCCAAATAAAAATACTAGCAAATATTTTTAAAGAAATTGGCAGGCCAATTCTGAAGTTTATATGGAAATTCAGAGGATCTAGACCATGAAAAACAACTGAAAAAGAATCAAGTTGGAGGATGAACACTCTCAGATTTTAAGACTCATTTAAAACTTATAGTAATCAAGCAGTATGGTATTAGAATCAAGGTAGACAAGTAGATTGAAGAAAAAGATTAAAGAGTCCAGAAACAGACCCACACATATATGGACAACTGATTTTTGAAAAGTGAGGGGCGCCTGGGTGGCGCAGTCGGTTAAGCGTCCGACTTCAGCCAGGTCAGGATCTCGCGGTCGGTGAGTTCGAGCCCCGCGTCAGGCTCTGGGCTGATGGCTCGGAGCCTGGAGCCTGTTTCCGATTCTGTGTCTCCCTCTCTCTCTGCCCCTCCCCCGTTCATGCTCTGTCTCTCTCTGTCCCAAAAATAAATAAACGTTGAAAAAAAAATTTATAAAAAAAAAAAAAGAAAAGTGGGCAAAAACAATTTAGTGAAGAAATGGGAGTCTTATCAACAAATGGTACTAGGACAAGTGCATATCATATACACAAATATAAATTGTTACCCATGTATCACACTATATACAAAAGTCCACTCAAAATGGATCACAGACTTAAGTATATAACCTAAAGCTATCAATCTTTTAGAAGAAACATAGGAAAAAGTCCTTGTGACCTTGGATTAGGTGAAGATTTCATACAGGAGATACCAAAACTATAATCTGTAAGTGAAGTAATATATAAATTGGACTTCCTCCAAGTCAAAAACTGCTCTTCTTAAGACACTGTTAAAATAATTAAAAAACAAGGCGCTTATTGGCAGAATATACATGCAAATTACATATCTGACAAAGGACCTGTATCTAGAATATAGAAAATCTATAAAGTCAATTAGAAAAAAAAATGACACTACAATAAAAAAATGGAGGAAAATTTTGAATAGACACTTCATCAAAGATGTAGAAATGGCAAAAAAAAAACACATGCAAATATGCTCAACATCATTAGGGAATTGTAAATTAAAACTATAATTTCATACCACTACATCCCCATGAGAATGGCTATAATTTAAAAGATTGACCATACCATTCATTAGCAGGGTTGTAGAGGACACTCCCATACACTGCTGGTGACAAGGGAAAAATGGTACAACCAGTTTGGTAGTTTCTTAACAATGTTAGTCTTACATCTACTACATGATCCAGCCATTGCATTCTTAAGTATATACTCTGGGGAAATACTAGAGAAAGAAAGCATATATCCATGCAAAAAGTTATACACAAATGTTCATTGGAGGTTTAATTTAAAAAAAAAAACAAATTTCAAACAAATTGTAACATATCCATATACTAGGATGCTACTCATCAATTAAAAAAGTATAAACTATTTAGTCGCCTGGGTGGCTGAGTCAGTTAAGAGCCTGACTTCAGCTCAGGTCATGATCTCAAGGTTCATGAGTTTGAGCCTCCCATCCCAATCCCTCCTTGGGATTCTTTCTCTCTGCCCCTCCCCACCACCTCAAAACAAATAAACTTAAAAAAAGAGAATGAATTATTGATACATGCAAAAAAAAAAAGGTAAATCTAAATAAATAGGCTCAGTGAACGAAGCCAGACCAAAACCAAAAAAGCAAAAAAACCCTTTATGATTCCATTCAAACAAAATTCTAGGACATGAAAACTAATCTACAGTGAGAGAAGATAAGTGCTTGCCTGGATACATAGTGGGCAGGGGGTGGGGTGGAGGCCAGGTAACAAAGAACTGAAACTGTTATATACTGGGAAAGTAAACATAACTATATTTAAGAGTACCTGGTTATTATAGGATATAAGGCTCAGTATAATAAGTATATAATAATAAAACACAGAAGTATTTTTTAACATATAAATTCTTATAACTGACATGTTTAATATTTGTAAAATTTCTGGTTTCCTAAAATGTTTCATTATAAAATGGATAAAAACACAGCAGCCAGGGAACTATATTACATTCTCAAATTACTAGGAATACTTTAACCAAATGCATTTTTCAACACACATCTGTGAGAAATATGAGAATCACTGAATAATATTTACCCAGGGAGAACAACTTAGGTAAATTTATTCCAAATGCATGTTAAAGATCACATTCCTTCCTCAAGCTGGATAATTCAGTGCTTTCAGACAAAACACTTCCCTAAAATGAGCCTCAGGGGCTACTACAAACCATATAGCTACTGAAGGAATGACATTCCACCTGGTAAACCTCTTCTCTCAAGATGAGATCAACGCAGCTTCTCTACTTTTAGGCTAGTTTGTGAACTTCATAGGAGCTATTCTAAAACATGCTTTTGTTCAGATCAATAAAGTTATTGATCCAGGCCTCATATTCCACCAGGAATGCAAGGTTTTGGGCTCTCCTGAGGACTGCTGCCCTTGAACCTGAAGTAGAAACTTCAGTAGCCATCAGGACTCAGATCCTCAAAACCTGCCTTCTTCAGGCACCTGATATGAGCTGGGCCGCTGGTATGAAGAGCTCCACAGGAAAAGACAGATCCAGCTATCACAATCCCTTACTGGTGTGACTATGTGGCCAGTACCAAGCCAGGCACTAGGTTACTGACAATGACATACAACCAGGTGGTGGTCATAGCAACCACATGTTTTAATGGGCTTCTCACCAGAGCCTTTTTTCTCCTCTTTATCTCCTAACAACAAAATTGGAAAGGGATAAGAAATGGCCTGAATTCATGCAGGCATTTATGACCCCGCAATAACCACAGGGATATGGGTTTGCTCAGTCCAATTGCTGACTGTTCTCAGCGATCCTGAGTGAAGCATTCTCATATCCACTGTACAGAGGGGGGAAGCTGGTGCACAGAGAGGTTAAGTTACCTGTCTTAACCTCCCGCATCCTTGTCTTTAGAGGAAAGCAGCTCCAGGACACCCCAGCAGGAACGCTTACACTCACTGGAGCTGGGAGGGACCACAATGGCTTTACAAACAAGACAGCCGGGGCACCGAGGCTCAAAGCGGGAAAAGCTGGATCTGGATTCTTCTGTCTCCTCACACTCCAAGGCGGTTCAGCCTCCTCAGCGGGACCCCACACTCTCAGCTGAGTCCCAAACTTCTGAGGTCGAGACCTGCTCTCCAAACCAGGGCTTATTAAAAATTCGTCGCGGTCGCCCTATGACGTCAGGTTTCTACGGCAACTGCGAAGCATAGGCTTTTTTAGTCCATACTAGAAATGCTTCTGCAAGACTCACGCACCCCTTGGAATCTCGCTGAACGCAAAATACCTTTGCTCTTCAGGCCACCACAAGAGAAATCATAGTAATTAGAGGCTCTAGACTGAAACTAGGACAGTTGTTGGAACTTGGCCTAGGTTGATGGAACAAAGATTTCCCCTGCTGTGAGGATTTTTGTTTGCTTTAAAGAGACAGTAGGGGAGTATTATCAGTACATTCAGCCCCAGGGAAGTGTCCTAGAGTTCTTGAAGATGAGCTAGCACTGAGAGGGTGGACATGTAAAATTCCACACCATGCTAAGCAGTTAACCATCTGTAGTGGAAAACTAAAAGAACATCTATAATCATGTGACTGAATGATCTAGATACATACACGAAATGTCATTTCAGCAATTTGTAATTATTTCAAGGAAGCAGGCCTAGAATATTATAGTAATTTAGTAGGCAGAAACTTAGTCAGTTGAACAGTACATTTGTTTGTACTTGAGGATTGTGATCATTCATTCCTGATAATTTCTTCCATATGGAGCGGCATCGATACGTAACCAAAATACTTCTATCTTCTCTATATACCAGGCCTTGTCCCTTCAAACCTTTGGTGGTAAATTGCTCTCATGAAGCAAATTTTCTGCTCTTCCCTCAGGAGTGGGTCCTACAATTATCCCACAGCTCTTCTCCCCTTTCTGTGACTTGCTAGCTCTCAGCTATTTCTATGGTCTTGATCCAAAATGCTTGAGCTTTTAAGCCCCCACCCACCCACCATACAACCCTGCTCCACATCTGAGCTGTAAAACAACTAAAAATATGAAAAAAAAGATAATGAGGAGAACAATATATCAACTTTCTTATAAAAGTTGTATTAGAGAAAGGGCTTAGAATCTGCAGGAAAGGCCTTTACTATTAATAAACCCCAGAGTTGGACACAGTTATCCACTCAGCAGTGCTGCATTGACACAATAGCAAAGGCCAAGGGCTGTAATGTTTATCTATCTGCTGTCTTGTCAAATATCCCTGTCCACATGTATCCAAAAGAAGTTCCCTTTCAATAGACATTTTTATCTCTCAGGATTCTGTGAGTTAACTGGGCTCCACTGGGTATCTTTCTGCTCTATTTGGTATCTCCCACCTGGGGCTGCAGTCATCTGGAAGCTCCACTTAGCTGGAACATCCAAGAGAGCTCGCTCAACATGGATGATGATCCATGTGGCATCTGTTGGGGGGTTGGCTGAGGCTATTGACTGGAGCATCTTGGTTCTACCCCACAGAGCCCCCCATATGTAACATTGCCAAACTAAATTTAACTCATATATATTTGAATTTCAGATAAACACCAAAAACTTTCTAGTGTAAATACATCTTATGCAATATTATTTTGTTTGTCGGAAATTCAAATTCACCTGGGCGTCCTGTATGTTTATTTACTAAATCTGACAACTCTAGGGGACAAGCCTGTGAATCTGTAAGTTTAACAACCATCTGAGAAGACTCTTCCAATGGTGAAAGTCTGAGGAACACAAATAGATTGAAAATAGAGATAAGATCATAATACCTGGTATTGTGGAATGAAGGGCAACAGATATTCACATATACCGTTGGTGCTAAATAGGGTATCTGTTTTCTGAGACCTGTATTATTATAACTTAATCATTTGAATGGCCTTTGATAGAAGCCCTATTTCTACCAACAAGAAAATTTCAGGTGAGGGTTTAGAAAAGGATCCCGAAGTTGATTCTGACCTGCATTCAGGTTAACATGGATATATCCATGCATATATGCATGGATATATGCTAAGGGAGCAATTCAAGGAGCTGTATGAGTTTCCTCCTCTGGGGAGGAAAGACAGCTATAATTTATGGATCAGATGGTCGAGCTGAGCCCAAGTCCAATGTTCTTCACTTAGTGGCTGGATTTAATCCTCATGACAACCCTGGTAGTGAGGTATCACTATCCTCTCTTCATGAATATATATTAGTACAAAGCACGTGCTCCTGAACACAGACACAGACAGAAAAGAGGTTTCTCCCCACACCCACTGGCAGAGCCAGGGATGGACCTGGGCATTCTGGGCACCTTTAGTTGCTGGTGGCAGAGCTTTAGCAAAGGAATCAGGACACATACTGCTGAGGTGATTAATCACTGTTTTTTTTTACCCTCCCTGCACCAAGGAGACAGGCTTGGTGCTTCGTCCTCTTACCTCAGGGGAGGTTTGTGCCAGGGTGGGAAGTAAAAGATGTCTGAAGCCCATGTTTCTTCCATGCTTTGTGAAAAGTTAAACTTGTGGAAAGGATTGGGCTTCTTGTACCTAGTAGAGAGAGGAGGGCATCTGAGGACCCAAGGGTAAGAGGATGGAAGATTTTACTTAGGGGTTAGATCAGAGGTCAATACATTATTCCAGGAGGAACCAGAGTGCTGTTCCATATCAATGCTTGAGATGGCTCCATGGATGGTCCATCAAGGCTGCATCCAGCTATAAGACAGATTTTCCTGTTTCAATTGAAGGCTGGATAGCACAGGGTCTGGACGACTGAAGATACAGAACCAGCTAGGGCAATGCACAGCTCAGCCCTGAGCAGTGTGGATAGATGAGTAATGATGTAGGGGCCTCACCAACTGCATCAGGAGGATAGATAGCATAAGTGAGACTCCTTTGTCAAAGAGCATGAGCATCTAATATTTTTTAGTACTATCTGGCTTAACTTTGAAATTTCTTTACTAATGTGTATCTCAACCCACAACAAGATGAGAACACTCATCTTTCCAGATCAGTGCAAACAATGAGTTTCATGGCATTTTTAATATTTGCTAATCGGATACCTTGTTAGAATGTTGATGACACTTTTTCTCTATTTCTCTATAAATGGTACATTTCACCTGTCCATTTCTAAATGTTCAGCTTTATGTTAACTTTATGCTTCAGAATATATATTGAAATAATTATTAAGTTTCAAAAGAAAACTTGGTCATTGGCTTTGTATTTATTCTGCACACTGCTTCCATACACTGCTGGGGGAGGACACATTGTTGCAACCTCTTTACAGAGACATTTGGCAATATCTATGACAAAAGGAGATAAGGTGAGGCACCTGGGTGGCTCAGTCAGTTAAGCGTCTGACTCATGATTTCAGCTCAGATCATGATCTCATGGCTCATGATATCAAGCCCCATGTTCAGCTCTGTTTCAGTGCAGAGCCTGCTTGGGATCCTCTCTCTCCTTCTCTCTTTACCCCTCCCTCACTTTTGCACTCTTTCTCTCTCTCTCTCTCTCAAAATAAATAAACATTTTTTTTAAAAAAAGAAAAAGTCATGAGGTCCTGTCAGTTGCTACACTCTTAAGTCTGTACTGCAGAGTCCTGGGCACAAGTGCAAGTATGCTCATAGCAGCATGCCTAAAAATATGACCAGTCCCAAGGTCACTTCATTAGAGAAATCTTAGAAAACCTATTTTCAGAGAGAAAATTTTCAATAAGAAATATATAAATATATTACTTACATAATTAGAACTAAAAATACATAAAGCAGCCATGTGTTTTGTTTAGGGATGTATTCACATCCCTAGATAGTGGGTCTCTCTAGGGGTAACGCATTCAGAGTAACACGGAGGCATCTACTTTCTGTAATGTTTTACTTCATAACTTTGGTTATGTACATGTTTGCCTATTGTAGTATTTACTATAACTTTTTAAAAGTCTGAAATATAACATATTTTACATGAATAAATTCTAAGGGCTTTATTTCTAATTAGCAAGTAACCCATAATCCATTTAGAAATGTAGAAAGTACATCGAAATGCTAGTGTGAATATATTCATAACCTTCAACCCCACCATGCACTATAAAAACTGTTATCATGGTAATGCATTTTCTCTAGTTACCATCTACACCCAAACTTCATGGCTGAAAGCTATACCCATGTATCATAAGGTCAGAAGTCTAGCACAGCATGATCATGTTCTCTCCTCAGGAGTTCACAAGGCTGGAATCAAGGTGTCCATGTAGGTTGGATTGAGGTCTTTGGAGATTCTGGGGCAAATCTGCTTCCAAGATTATTCTTGTTCCTCGTGAGTGTTGGACTACAGTCCCAATTTCCTTGATGGCTGTCAGCTAGGGGTGCTCTCAGATCCTAGAGGTGCTCTCCGATCCTACTCTAATTTCTTGCCACGTGGACTCATCCATCTTTGACCCAGCAATAGTGAAGTTAATTTTTCTTGTGCCTTGAGTCTCTCACTTCCTCTTCTGTAAACAGTCAAAGAAAATTCCATGATTTTAAATAACTTGTTTGATTAGGTGAGGCCCACGTAGATACTATCCATTTTATCATATAACATAATTACAGAAGTGATATCTCTTCATATTCATTGGTTCCACCTACACTCAAAGGGGGAGAGAATTATCCAAGGATGAAGATCATTGGAGATTGTCTTAGAATTCTGCCTAGCACATGTAGTTTCAGGCCAAAAACAAAACAAAACAAAACAAAAAAATCTCTCAACCTTCAACTAATGATATCCATGTTTAAACTGAATTTTCTGACCCAAATCTCAGGCCACTGTTATAGAGCATCATTGTGTTAGGGCTGAGGTCAGCACAAGGGGAGTGATTTATCCAATGTTCTATAGTTGGGGATGTGTCTTTGTCCTGATTCCAGTTTTCCATCTGGTATCCATGTTATTTTGTTGTGTACTGTCTCTTCTGCCTGAGGATCAATGGGAACTTCCTCCAGTATCAAACTAGATGACAAACTAAAGGGACAAGAAAGCATATGCTTTAACAGGAAATGGTGTAGTGATATTTTTCTCTCTCCCCAACTTCCACTGGAAACTCATCCCATAAACTCAGAACTGACATCAAAGCAAATACATTATGGGGACATATTTCAGCTCTTGCTACTACCTTTCCAGATGATCTCTATGCCAATAATGTTCTTTGCTTAGGCCAACATCATCTCCTCTCTGGGAGGAAGGAGGAAGGTGGGCCAAGAATAATATGTGTTGAAGTCCTACTACAGCTCATATGTATTTGACAGGTTTTCTCATTCGTTCCTCAAGACAGCATTGTGAGAAAGATATCATGGGTTCCACATCACAGATAACCAAGTTCAGACTCATAGAGTCTAAGTTACCTCTCCAGATAAGTAACAGGATTGGATGAGGTTCTATCCCTTGCCCTCCCACAATATAACCAGCAGCTTCCCATTTAGAAAATATTAGATTTACACTTCCCCAGTATTTTGCCCTCATGTGTATGTACTCAACAACCTCTCTTGTTGACGAAGCTGAGGGTGATTAAATTCTGCTCTTTAGGGTAGAAGTATAGCTATGGGGTCACAAGGATTAGCTGGTCCCTGATGTTCCTCCCAGGGCCACTGATCCCACTCCATTGACATCAGGCTTGGCCATGTGACTGGATGTGGCCACTGAAATATAAGAGGAAATTGAATATGTCCCTTCCAAGAAGAAGTGTTAAGAACCACTGAAGGGCTCCACCAGTACTTTTTTTCCCTCTGCTTCAGAAATGCCACAGATTATTTACAAGTTTAGTTTAATTCACCTCATTTTCCAGTAACACTAGAATGTGAGAATTTAAATAACAGGAATGCTTGGGAATGGAAATTAAATAGCTTATACACAAATTTGGCCTTCTGGATGACCAATTCAAATCTCATGCTCTAAAACTGAGCCAGTAGTCAAGAGAAAGTACACATCTTACCCAACATCATGCAGAAAACAGTCAGTTGGGGACAAACAGTTCCTTCCTTTTGCTCCATTGCATTCTTCAGAGGACCCATCATCATTCTTTGTGCTTCTCTGGGAATTTGTCTTTACTGAGTGACAAGATGAATGCAGATACCCAGTTAGTGGGCACCCCTGATGTTAACTCTCCAAAAGGACCCCGAAGAGGTCAGTAAAGGTACATTGATTTTATTAAAATGAGATAACAAGTTTTCCCCTGTCCCACCTCCACCAAACAATTCTACAACACAGAGGTGGCATTGACTCTTACACACAATGTGGGTCTGTGTGAATTTAATTTCCTTCATCACATTTTCAGAAGCTCTTTAGGGCACATTTATGCTGTTTAGGATTATGTAGTTTAGGTTAAAGTCATGTCAGAAGCAGAAGCTAAGAAGTGGGGTTGGAAAGGAAACTAACACTTCAATGTCCTGTTACTTGTTAGATATTGTGTTAGGAATGTTACATGCTGTTTCTCTAACTCCTTACAGATGTTGTAAAGTTAGCTGTCATTATTCCTGTTATAGCTCATTCCTCCTCTAGCACATGCTCTACTAAGGGTCATAGGGGTTAAATACATTTTGCAAGGTCATATGCCTGGTAAGAGGCAGCATGGTTATTCTAATCCAGGGTTGTTGGACTCCAAAGTTGGGTCCTACCATAAATCTATACATATAGGATGGGTATTAACATTTACTTTACTCTAGGACAGGTTTTCTCAAACTCAGCACTACTGACATTGTGGCTCTTTGTTATGAAAGTTATTCGATGCATTGTGGGGTGTTTAGCCACTACCCACAAGATTTTAGTAGTACTCCCAGTTGTGACTACCAAAAATGTCTCCAGACATTTCTACATGTCTCCTGATGTGGGAAGCAAAATCACCACCATTTGAAAACCACTGCTCTAGATATACATTTCTGACAGGCAGTTGAATACATAGGTCTGGAGTCTAGGAGAAAGTTCTCAGATGAATATACGTTTTGTGGGCTTCTGGCACCTGGCATGCAATAGATGTCCCATAAATATTTGTTAAATAAATGCAATTGGCTTATAGAATTTAGAGCCATCAATTCTTTTTCCATCTTTATATCAGTTCTACAAACTGAAGTAGAGTCATTCTTATAAACTTTATCAAAATCTGCATTTTCAACACAACTTATTAATGCTTAGGTTTTGCTTCCCTTCATAAAAGGAATGCATTTGTTTTTTGTTGTTGCTGGCTTTTTTATTTATTTTTTTAATATGAAATTTATTATCAAGTTGGTTTCCATACAACACCCAGTGCTCATCCCAACAGGTGCCCTCCTCAATATCCATCACCCACCCACCCCTCTCTCCCACCCCCCCCATCAACCCTCAGTTTGTTCTCAGTTTTTAAGAGTCTCTTATGTTTTGACTCCCTCCATCTCTAACCTATTTTTTTTTCCTTCCCCTCCCCCATGGTCTTCTGTTAAGTTCCTCAGGATCCACATAAGAGTGAAAACATATGGTATCTGTCTTTCTCTGTATGACTTATTTCACTTAGCATAACACTCTCCATTTCCATCCATGTTGCTACAAAAGGCCATATTTCATTCTTTCTCATTGCCAAGTGTATTCCACTGTGTATATAAACCACAATTTCTTTATCCATTCATCAGTTGATGGACATTTAGGCTGTTAAGGAATACATTTGAAATGGTAGAACATGTTGATACTGATTACACTACCACCAGGTATAGCCAGAACCAGAGTAGTTTCAACATCAAGATGGCTGAATAAAAAGAGTGAAGGTCCATTGTAGCTTGCATTTCTATGCCAGATACCATACTAAGTACTTCAATGACATTGACATATTTGATTTTCACAAGAGCCCTTTAAGGTTTTTATCATCATTTATGTACCAGAAATTTAAGGTATGGAAAGGTTAAGAAAGCTGTCAAGTGTTACAAGGCTAGTAGGTAGCAGAGGCAGAACCCTACCCAGGACTGTGTGGTATCAAAGTCCACTGGTACTCACCATGAAGGTATCCTACTATGTAACAACAAATATCTCTAGAGCCCACACAAAGCCTGGAACTCAGTGAACTTTTGTTTAACTGAATTATAGTGATTGAAGGAAGAATACTAGTGAGCCTGAAGCATGACACTTAAAATTATTCCTTGGACTTACATGGAAATGTATTTCCCTTCTAGAAACTCAGTGTTTTTCTGGATGGAGATGGCTTTATTCTATGGCCAAAATACATCCAGTCTAGCTGGGTGGGAGAAAAGGCCTCTGACAGGAAAGGCCACATAGAGTGAGGTCACTAATATAAGGTCATCCCAGAGTAATCAAATGCAGTCTGCCACCAGGACCCAAGAAGATCTGACTGGTACTGCAGGGTCCTGTCCAAAAGACACAGAAATAGCTTTTTTGTTTGCTTATTGTTTTTTTTTTAAATGTTTATTTATTTTTGAGAGAGAGGTAGAGAGCAAGCAGGGGGAGGGGCAGAGAGAGGAAGATAGAGTCCCAAGCAGACTCTGCACCATCATCACAGAGCATGACACAGGGCTCAAACTCACAAACCAGGAGACCATGACCTAAGCCGAAACCAAGAGTTCAATGCTTAACCAACTGAGCCATCAGGCGCCCCCACAGAAATAACTTTTGATACTATGTAGTACCTCATCTTTCAAGTATTCAATGGACAAGTGCTCCTCTGAAGCTATCTACAGGGAAAAGGAAGGGAACATGACCACGTGGAACAAGAAAAAACAGGGTGATTATTTTCTTCCTTTTCCCCAGTTCCTCCAGGGGAATAAAGTAGAAAACAGTGTGTTTTCCAGGGTTCCCTCTCTTTGTCCCCTTTCCTACCCTTTTGCCCCCATGCTTTGAGATAATAGAGATATGTAAACAACAGTCAGGAATATGGGGTGCCCTGAGAGGGTCACAGAAAGATGGGAGGTGCCTGACAACCAGAATGCTAAATCAGGAAACACAAGCTCTCAGTCCCCATCTGTTTCCATTTGCCAGGTCATCACTCTACCACATAGTAATGAAGTGCACACATGACACAAATATCTATTTTCAAGAGAGGCTAAGAGGGGTGAGGAGACTGATCCTTGAGAGGTAAACATCACAGAATTACTATTTTGAGTCTGGCATCGGGAACCCTGGAGATCTGTCTTTCTTGCTCCAGTGTCCTAACACAGTATTAGGCTTTGATCTTGCCCATTCAGGAGCTCAAAGGAAACACTCTTATTTAAAACAAGAGGGTAAGATAAGGGACTAAGAAAACACTGGGATGGAGTGGGTGGTGACTTCATTTCCTTACCCTAAATTCCATGTATGGTGTACATGACTCAATTGAATGAAAATGTTGTAATTGTCTTATTCCCTTCCCCCAACCCCATCAGAGCACTCATTCTACCACATAGAAATGACATGGACTCACAGTCAAAATAGAAACATGCATGTATTTTTCTTCTTTTCTCCATATTCTCCACATTATGCTGCCCCTCAAATATATTCACACCTGTAGTTCACAGTCTCTTGTCTTCTCCACTGCCAGTGGTGTAATTCTCTGCCAGATTCCTGATTCTCAGCAGATCCACCCTCAGAAAATATGAGTCCCTCTTCCTTTTCCTTTCCAGTGTACCAATCAGCTTCTGTATTCACTGGCCTACTAAGGCTAGAAGGGAAAGTGGTTAAGGCCCCAAGTCAGAAAGTGACTGCACCATCCCCACTGGACCACAGGAAGACATTGGGTGCTTCCTGATGAGCATTGTTCTGAATCTGGTGAGACAATCCAGAAGAGCAGGGAGGTGGAAGAATCCACCTTTGGGAGAAGGCTGTTTCTGGGAAAGAAGTAGAAATCACAAGTTCTGTTTAGTCCAACAGTTTGAGATATGGAAAGAGTTAGTCATAGAGTAAGGTGATTCGTGGGGTAGGTTGTTTTTTTTTTTTTTTCTAAAAGAATTAATTTAAGGCCTTTAAGATCCTAAAAGAATTAATTTAAGGACTCCTGGAAAAGTGAGGGGAGTTGTCCTTATTGAGGGATGGGCAAAGGGCTTCTGAGAAATTACTCCCTGCTCCCTATGAATAGTTGGGGAAGAGGATGGAAAGAGGGCCCTTGGATGAAGTCTCTCCTGGAAGATCCTGGGGCAAGAGGAACCCCCACACACATCTGGCCAGCATAATCTGCCAAATCGAGTGTAAGAATTTGTGGTAAAAGCCCATAATGAGATACACATGTGGTAAAAGCAGTGGCTGGACACTTTTTTAAATACTTATTTGTTTTTGAGAGAGCATGAGCAGAGGAGGGATAGAGAGAAAGGGACAGAGGATCGGAAGCAGGCTCTACGTGGACAGCAGCAAGCCTGATGTGGGGCTTGAACTCACAAACTGCCAGATCATGACCTGAGCTGAAGCTGAATGCTCAAACCAACTGAGCCACCCCAGTGGCTAGACACTTTTGATGAAAGCTGCAGTACTTCTCTTCCCTCCTGATGTGCTGGCAGAAAAGAATCACAACTCATTTCTCATTGCAAAATTAGGAACATTGGGGTGCCTGGGTGGCTCAGTTGGTTAAGCATTTGATTTAGGCTCAGGTCATGATCTCATGGTTCCTGAGTTTGAGGCCCTCTCCCCCTTTGGTCTCTGTGCTGACAGCTCAGAGCCTGGATCCTGCTTCGGATTCTGTGTCTCCCCCTCTCACTGCCCCTCCCCCATTCACGCTCTGTCTCTCTCTCAAAAATAATAAATAAAAATCATCCAGTGAACAAATATCCTAGGAAAACTAACAGTATCTCCTCCACCCAAGACTTAACTGTAAGCCCAGACTCTTAGACTAGGCCTGAATGCTAGGGTAATAATGGAGGTTTCAGAGTGAACACTATAAGCAGGTAATGAGCTGCCACACTGCCAGGCCAACATTGAACTTCTCTAGTTAGACTCTCTTTAAACCTCTGGCCCAAGTCACCCATCACTGTGAATTTAGACTGAGTGAAAGGAGACAACAACCTGGAGGGCTTGTGGCTGTGGGGAGGCTCCTCTTCCAACACAAAATGATGAACTCTCTGATGTTGGCAAAGTGAAGAGAGCACTCTCTTTGAAAGACCCGTCCATCACAATGGGTGGTTGGTCAGATATGATTCCCTATCACTGTTTCATGTTGCAACTAATTCTCTCTTCTGCTCCTCATCACATTAGCATCACGCATGGTCTTTCATATTTGGAAACAACTTTGGACAACTTAATTCAAGGAGATGCAGCCTCTCTAAGATGAAAGATTCTCAAACTCAGTTGTTATCTCCAGCTCTCAGAAGAAAAGAACAAAGAACATGCTACAAGGGAGAAGATTATATATTTCATTACCGTCACCTTTTGGTATTCTGGCTTTGCTCATAGAACCATGAATCTCCATGCCATTTTACATAAGAGCAGAAAACATAAAGGTACAGCAAATTTCTTTGTCTCTGCCTCTGCGTATTTTTGTCATGATTTTCCTAAAAGTTTCTCATTTTGTACAGGTTTTGTAAGTAACTTTTATAGTAAAAAGTAAGTAATAGAGCAAAATTATTTATACTGTGTGACAAAGATTGTGTTAAATGCTCTTCTTGCATCATCTAATCCTCACCACAAACCTATGAGGTAGGTACCACTTTTATGCCTACTTTACCAAAGAGTAAATATAGGCTGCAGGGGTTTGTTCACAACACCAGCTAATTTTAAGTGGCAAGGCTGGGACTCATACCCAGGCCATATAACCCCCAGACACAAACTGCAATCCTTAGGATATTCCCTAGTGGACAGAGAACGTGACAGTCTTCTTTAGTCCTGGGTGTACAACTTGGGGACATGGGATGATTTCTCTGGTTGCCTCTACTTTCCCTTAGCTTAACATGAACTCCTTTGGGGCTATAGCCTGGTGCAGTCAATACAACCAAGCCTCTTAGCATTTCATAAGTAGCCTCATGACACTTACAGATAAAACTATACTCAATGGTAAAAGACTGAATGCTGTCTGTCTCTCTAAGATAGGGAGCAAGACAATGTCTGCTCTCTTAACTCTTATTCAACATAGTGTTGGAAGGTCTAGCCATTGCAGGAAGGCAAGACCATGAAATGAAAGGCATACAAATTGGAAAAGAAGAAATAGAGGAAGAAAGAAAACTGTCCCTATTTGCAGATGAGATGATTGCCTATGTAGAAAATCCCCAAAACCTACATTTTGTTATCTTTTAAATAACTCCCACAGGAACTTGCAAAGGAATGTGCCCCAAAGAACATCTTATAAAACTAATAAAATAAAACATCATTTGCTAACATGTAAAGGATTCCTCTGCTGTATATGTTTCTCCAATAGATATTCAAGTTTGTCTTAAGAGGAAAATAAATCTGGGTTCCTGGGTGACACAGTCGGTTAAGCGTCTGAGGTTAAGCATCTGAGTCTTGATTTCCGCTCAGGTCATGATCTCAGGTTCTCGTGAGGTCGAGCCCCGCATTGAACGTGGGATTCTCATTCTCTCCCTCTCTCTCTCTCTTCCTCCACCTGAATATAAATAAGTATATTTAAAAAAAAAGTTTAAATAAATAAAGAGGAAAATAAATCCAGTCATTATTTTTAAAACAAGTTAGGAGACATTATTTACCACATAATACCTATTCATTTTGAAAATGTGTATGGATCAAAAACATTGAAGGGAATCCACTTGTCTTTTTTCTTTCCCATAAAATATGCATTCATACAGCAAATGCCTATCTTCTCCCATTACTGAGAGGTGTGTTAATTTTCTACTGGATAGCTTTTCTCTGTGTTTTTACTTCTTCTTCAGAGTTTCTGCTCCCTCCTAATTTCAACTTTTTCATAAAAGATGGATTTACTATGATGACCTCTCAAGTCCTTAATATCAGAGACTACATTTTTTTTCCTTCGCTTCTTTCCTTTTTGGTTTCCAACATCAATTGCCTGATTTTGTCTATTATGCTCAGTTTTATTTAGTTTGAGAGAAAATATTTCCTTTTAGGAGAAACAATGGGTTTGGGATTTGCCACTACTAAAATATCTAGAAAAAACACATAATTTTTAAATTATATTTCAGAACATAGGTAACTGCCTCCAGTTGTTCCAATGAAAATTTTAATGGATTTATTACTTGTTTTGTTAAGAGGCTGAGAGCACTGATTCTAGAGCCCAAGAGTTTTGGCTATCTCCAGGTTTTGCAACTTACTAAATGTACAATCAGGGAATTTGCTTCATCTCCATGTGCCTTAATTCCCTCCTATATAAAGTGGGGACATTAGTGGTATAGCCCTCACAGGTTCTTTGGGGGAATAAAGTGATTAGCACCTATAAACAGCTTAGAACACTCTGGAATATGGTGCACACTAAAAGTATGTTATGAGTATTGTTATTATTACCATTATTTTCTGCATATTCTGCATTAACATGATGACATATATATTCAGAATTGTTTTAGTGGCAATAAGATGGAAGTGTAAAAAAATTTAAAATAACAGACATCAAAATAAATAACAAAAAAATTGTTTTAAATCACACAATCATTTTCAAAATCTATCAGTGATGAATTCTTTTATGTCTTTTCTATTTGTATATGCACATTCCCATATATATTTATACACCTTTACTTACTTGATCAGATTACAACATCTGTAACATACACCGTTCTGCTCCTGACCAGGATAGAGTAACAGAGACTAGAATTACCTTCCAATCTGAAATAACTAAAAAGCTGAATAAAAATCTATGAACCAACTATTCTGAAGTCAGTGGACACTGAGCAACAAGATCTATGATCCCTGAGAGACTGGGAAGAAATGAGGTTATTCTTATGATTGCTCCAGCCTACTTCCTAGAGAAAGTTTTCAGGCCACAGTGCAAGGAGTGAGAATCCAGGGAGAGCCCAGGGGTATTCCATAGATTAGGAGAAGAAATTAGGACCTAGGGAGGCCAAGGCAGCTAGAGTTTTCAGGTAAGAGTACCAAAAAAAAAAAAGAGCTCACAGAGAAAGAATTTTGATGACCTGAAGAGGATCCTCTTTGAATAATTATCTGAATAGTCTATGGCCATACCACCCAGAGCACACCTGATCTCATATGAATAATTATCTGAGTACTGAGTACTGATCATTAAATGCTTGTGAGGAAACTACCCCAAACCAAGAAAAGAACACCACAAAAGGATTAAAGGGAACAATTTAAGTTTACACATGTTTAGGAATAATAGCTAGAGTTGAAGACCTCATAATTCATGGGATATCAGAAAGAGTACTCAGGAGGATTTTTCCTCATTAGTGGAGTACAATTAACCCTAAACTAAACACTTCTATGGTCCAGTCTTACAAAGATTAAAATCAAGAACCTAAAATATCAAACTGTTTACATGTAACTTAACTATGTCCCAGAATAAAAACCAATATATTTACAGGGATCCCCAAATATCTAGCACTCAAAAGTTAAAATTAACAATGTGTGGCATCCAAACAACAATTATGAGGCCTGCAAAGAAGCAGGAAAATCTAACCCACCATGAGGAGAAAAATTAATCAAAACTGACCAAGATATGAAAAAGATGGTAGAATTAGAGAAGGACATTAAAACAAACAGTATAACTGCATTGCATACATTCAAGAAGCTGAAGGAAAGACTGAACATGTTTAGTAGAGACATGGAATATAAAAAATTTGAGATACCCAAATTGAACACCTAGAGATAACAATTACAATGTCTGAAATGAAATACATGTTAGACAGGGTTAATGGCATATTAGACATTACAGAAGAAAAGAGTAGTGAACATGAAGACATAGCAATAGAAATAATTCAAAATGAAATACACAGGGGAAAAAAGACTGGAAAAATGAAGAGAGGATTACCAAGTAGTTGGACAACAATATTAATATTTACTTTAAATGGGAATGGTCTAAGCCCTCTAATCACATGACAGAAATCATCAGAATAGATAAAAATCAAGACTCAGCCCCTAATATCTGAATATTATGGAGAAAAGAGGGCTGGCTGCACACAAAACCACAAACAAACACTGGAAAAAAGGCCTCTTTGCTAAAAATATAAACATAACATAGTCCAAGAATCACCAAAATAGTACCTACATAAACTAGTGCTCTAAATCAGGTAGAAGGTCTTCATGCAAACCTCTGTAGTAGACAAACTGGAACACTGGCACATTTAGGTGTCCGGAGAAATCTGTAGTGATGTGGCAGGTGGGGCGGGGGGTTGGTTCACCACAGTAGAGGAATGAAGTTGGCTTGTGGCATAGTTTGTATGCTACTTCCAACAACTGAGGGGAATCCGAAGGCCTTTTATCCTGCATGTGCTGATGAACATAAACAATTAAAACACAGCTTACGTGTTCTTTACCTCTTTTAGTTCTCACAGCAGCCCTGGAAATTATCTCCATTTTACCAATGAATAGAGTAAAATGAACTGAGGCATTGTCATGATAATAGCTACTAAGTTTATATTACTAGCTAAATAATTCCAAAGTAATTTGAAATTTATTGTTTTTTCAACAAGTTTTCATAAAGTTCTTCACTGTCTTTGACACATTTAGTTTGTTTCCTCTTTTAAAAATCAAACTTTAATATAAAAGGAAATTAAGTAATACTTATGAAATTAGGAGAAATACATAAAAAATCTAAAATTAATTTATACTCATGTGAGCTCAGTAAAGGAAACAGGGTGTTGAAAATAAGATTACAATTTTTCTTAAGGGGGAGCCTGGGTGGCCCAGCCAGTTGAGCATCTGACTCTTGATTGACTCAGGTCATGATCTCACAGTTGTGAGATTAACCCCTGCGTGGGGGCTCCACACTGGGCAGGGAGACTGCTTGAGAATCTCTCTCCCTTTGCCTCTGCTTCTCCCCCACTCATACTCCTTCCCTCTAAATTTTTTTCTTAATACATTTTTTCTTCTGTTCCAAAGCAACAACAAATGCCACTTTAGCATGCATGATTTACAATTAAACACAATAACGTTCTTTTCATTTGTGCGAAAATGATTTTTAATTGTCATATATCTGAGGATTTCTCTCTTCAGATGAAATTCACTAAATAAAAAATATTTTCTGTCAGCTTCTAAGAGTAAATCTCTAAACAGGAAATAATTGAATTGATAGGGATGCCTATACATATTTGCTTATGTAGATTTATATCACTTAGAAAGCATTACAACTGATCACACATGAGATAGCAACTACATTACACGCAATCTGCTTGAAAATTTTAAAATGGAGTATTTCTAATCAAAATCAGCATGTTTATTACATGATATATGTGATGTCAGGAAAGGTGACAGAAAACAGATATGGTATTTTGTCCATTTCATTCATGCAATCTAGTCCTTTTTCTACTTATGAGACTTTTAAGTTTCATAAACAAATAATTCTGTTCAGTTTTATTAAATGTATTCACTTAATGGTCCCAATATGCCAACTGAGAATTGACCTTAGAAAACATGAAGACTTATTTTCACAGTTTTAAAAAACAGAAGCTAATTGAAAGTTGTTCAAATGTGATCCAATTAGTTTTGATGAGAGAAGATTAAAAAAATAAACATAACAAACTAAATGTGTTTCACTGGAGGGTTTTGAAAAAGGAAGTATTCCTCCTAAGAAGCTGAGCTTGGCTTTATCATGATTAAATATAATAGTAAAAAAAAAAAATACAAGTATTTTCTTTGGACAATTAACTTATGGTTTTGTTTATATTCTTCCTTATATTTTCTGCATAACCCAAATATGTGTAATAACCTTGTATTACAAAAATAATTATGGAAGTATTACACTTTTAAATGTTCCACACAGAAACTTTTAAAACGTGAGGGTGTAAAGGAATAAACCACCCACAAGGGTGCCTGGGTGGCTCAGTCGGTTAGGCATCCAACTTTGGCTCAGGTCAGGATCGAGTTCAGCCCACGTCCAGCTCTGTGCTAACAGCTCAGAGCCTGGAGCCTGCTTCAGATTCTGTGTCTCCTCCTCTCTTCGCCCCTCCCATGCTTATGCTCTGTCTCTGTCTCTCAATAATAAATAAATGGTAAAAAGATAAATAAATAAATAAATAAATAAATAAATAAATAAGTAAATCACCCACAAAGACCCACTAATTGTTGCTACATATTATTTTAGGTAAATTACAGTTGCTAAGAAATTTAATATTAATAATTAACAAAAGCATAAATGATTGTTATTGAATATTTACTGTACCAGGTACTGTACTAGAAACTGAGCTCCAGGGTGATTAAAACAAAATCATTGGTGTAAAAGGGTACAGGCTTGCATAGAAATGATAATGCCTAACTTATTTAATTAATAATTATTACATAATTATTAATAATAGATTCATGATAATGCATTAGCTTTATAAGATATTTGGAAAGATAAAAAGCAGTATTGGTTTATAAATATATATTGATGTTTTAATGCAATCTAATTTTAGAAATACTATATTTTGGAAAGGAATATTTATTGTATTATCAAATAAGCAAGGTAATTGAGATGATACTGTAAAATGGTGTAAATTACCATTATGCCTATGTTGTCATAACTCAGATGCATCAGAATCACCTCAGGAACTGTCACAACAGTAGTTCCTGATCAGGTGATTCAAGAGATGATAAGGGGAAGGGGGTTAAAAGTGGGAAGAGTATGCAAGTGTCACCATTTTTAACATTTTCCCTAGGTAATTATGCAAATAAGGGATCTGTGTTTACATAAGCACTGATACATTCCAGGTCTAAAAAAAAATTAGATTTTGGGTTAGAGACTTGCCATGTTCCTTTGGAAATTAAAATACTTTCCAAATAAACAGTTACTTGCCTTAGGACATTTAATTAAGGACAGGAACAATATTAAGCTGGGTTTGTAACTCCATTATAGTTAATTAACCAATGAAAATGATTACTAATTGAATATCTACTATGTCAGGCACTACACTAGAAACTAAGCTCCAAGATGATTAAGACAAAATTAGTCACAAGAAGGGCATACACTCACGTAAAAATTATGCCAAATATTTAATATAGTTTTTAAGAATTTACAAAGCAATTTCATTTTTCCAGGGTGGAAGGGATATAAACGGAAGTGTGTTTTAGGTTTAAAATGTGTCCCCCTAATGTGATTTAGAGGTCTTCCGGGTAAGTCTGTTAAACTGGTTGAGTTGGCCTTCCCAGGCTCTCTTTTGAGAAAATCCCCACGAAGGGTAGAAACACAGGCAAAACAAAGCTTTTGATCTGTTTTGGAGGTTTGAAGCAGTGCAATTCTGGACACACTGTGGTGAGACATCTAGATATGTCTCCTGAGGTAGGCCCTAGTTTATTCATGTCTGAGTCCTTGGAAGAAGATCATGAAAATAATACCAAAAAGGGCTATTTTGTTAAGAACCAACAAAAGACCATCAACCATTGAATCGTACTCACTTGGATAAATATAACTTTAAAGTGGGGAGAAAGACATTCTTCAGACTTTTATAGGAGTCAAGAGGGCAGGGATTAGCAGCACACTGGGGACTGGAGAGAAATCAGTGGGATTCTGTTACCTTGAGGACACACATCAGCAACAGAAACAGAATCAGGACCCAGCAGGAAGGAAAGTATACCCAACAGGAATGGCAGTGATCAGGGGAGCAGTATTGCAAATATCAGAGGAATGACTAGGTGGAAGCCACCTATTTTTGCCCTCTGGACTTGTGAGCATAGGTGAACACTCCCTTTAGTCCTTCCCAAGTACCAGATCGAGTTCCATAGGAGCAGCCCAAGTTTCACACCTCATCTATTCCACTCAAAAGCCCTGTAAGCCAAGCATTATTCCCCATTCCACAGAAGAGAAAACTGACTCTTTAAAGGAATACATCTGTAATAAAGAGAGGCTTTATACTTCCAGGTAAAACTGGAAAATACTTAAGAGTTTACTTTAAGGTTTGTTGAACCAGTATTACATACCTGTACTACATTCAGACTCATTGAAAAACTGTTTTCACTTCTAAAACTCCGGGTAATAAAAGGAAAAAAGTCACATATTACCCAACTACAGAGAAATGTGACCCAATTAACACCATGGGACATCTGATTTCTGTTTTTTTGTATGGGGGGGGTCATATAATATATACATATGCTTTTAAATGAGACAATAATGAATGTATAGATTGCTTTTTAATTGCTTTATTACTTTATACTTTTCCATGCAAATAGGTGATTCTACTGTTGACAGAAACTTAGACTGGGTGCCAAGGCAATTTCCAATTCGAATCTGGTAACACAGAACCCACCTGACACATGGAAATTATGTAAGGTTCACAGCAAACGGATCAGTAAAGGTGTTATCAGGAAAATGCAAGAAGAAAACAGTGTGAATCACAGTATTAATCTCATGGAAAATGGCAGGAGTCAAGGCATAAGGCAAAATTCATCATGATGGTCATGGTGATTAGAGAGCTCCCCCAACAGGATACGCAGACAATTCCTCAACTGCAGCTCCCTAAGTTTTCTCCTGATTTCTCTCATCTCCTCCATGAACATTTCCATATCATCTCCATCTCCACCCATCCCATCATTGACCTGCCTATTGGGTATGGCCCATCGAAAATTAGGAGCAAGTCGGCGAGCCTGTCCCCGTCTATTATTTCCTGCAGGTTGGTGGCCTTCGCCCCCTCCCAAAGGGCGGTCTTCCTCTCCATTCTGCATGGGCTGCTCCATTTCTTGGTTTTCCTGGTGGATATTTGCCATGAGATTTTTTTCCTGGTTGTTTTTCTTTGAACACAAGTAAAACAAAGGCAAGGAGAGAGACTGAATGCTTGGTGTACTGACCAGCAGGATTCAGAGCTCTGATAGCAAAGGTGTTTTTTGTTTTGTTTTGGTTTTGTTTTTGTTAATTTCCCCCACCTTAGGAGCTTCAGGCGTCCTCTAGGGGGCCTCCAATTCGAGCCTCTCCCTCCAGCTCTCTCCTTTCTCCCTCCCTCCCCTAAAGCCCACCATTTTTCCTTTCCCAGGATTCTTTCCCCGAGCTCCGCAGGCACCAAAATGGAGGACAGGAGACAGGGATGGGGGAATTGGGAGGGGATCTCAAACTGGGCTCTGCACCCGCCCCCCCACGCTGTGCCCCCGCACCGACCTGGGCCTATCCTTGCAGTCTCCTCTTTCACCCGATTCTCGCCGTGCGTGCGCCGCCGCGACACTTCACACCTAGACCCTCAGACCTGCAGAGGGCCGGGGTGGAGGGATCCTGGACTGTGGCGAAGCGTTTGGCGCCGACCAGCCACCACCTGGTCCCTTCAGGGTCCCGGACTGCCTGGCCACCCCCCATCCGCATCTCCAGCCCCAACCCCTAGCCTCCCCCAGCCCGCCTCAGAGGTTCACCATTTTCCTGTACGAACTCGGAGGTGATTTCCCATCACTCTTAGTGGCTTGGCTGCCCTCCCGGCCGCTCCAGCACCCCCACCCCAGGGAGCCACTACTGATGTTCCCAAGAATGCTGGGTGTGGAGAAACCTGGCCGGGACCCGCTGCGCTGATCCTTTACGCCTCCCTGAGGGGTAGGCCTGCTGTTGTCGCCCTGGCGTTAGCGCGCGGGCCCTGGAGCCCTCACCTGCTCCGCTTTCCTTGGGCCCAGTGCCAGCCAGTCCGGCGCAGGGCAGCGGGGAGCTGGTACCCAGGTGGGAGTGACGACTGCACCGAAGTCTGCGTCGCTCTGCAGCTCCAGGTCACGTGAGGGCCCCGCGTCACCTATGAGCTACCCCCTCCCCCCAACTCCGGGGGCTAGTGAGGCGGGAGTGCCCGCCCCCACCCCTCGCCGAGTGCACACGCACACGCAATCCCCTCCGTCTGCTTGTGCGCAGAGCCCCAGCGCGCACCTTCCTGTCGCTCAGCTTGGTCCTCTCCAATCTGAAGGCCCACTAGTGCCTCATCTTCCAGCGGTTGGAGTCAACCATTCTCAGGTTACCCTGGCGGGTCTGCAACACTCTCGCCCTTCCCACTCTCGACTTGGCCAGGATTTCTGCCCTTTCGGCCTGTTCCCTTCCCCTCACTGACCACGCCCCCACTTCCCCCACCTGCATCCCAGCAGTTGCAACTCCGCCGGGGGCCATCGCGCCCCCTGAATTCACACCTTTCCAGGAAATTTAGAAAGTGGGCTGGGGTGGGGAGGGAGCAAGGGACTTGTCAGAAAGAGAGGCAAAGAGTGAATTCTTCGGGAGAATTTCTCCTTATTTCCATTTGTAAAAAGTCGGCATACCACAAAAAATTAAAAATTGTAAGATTTCAGTTTTGGAAAAAAAAATGCTTCATCGTGCAGAATGAAAAAGCCCCATTCATTATATTCACCTGCATCACACAAAATATTTTATCTGCGTTCCATACAACATTAACATCCGCTTTGAAACATACTACCTTGTTTCAAATTTTTACTTTGAAAAAAGTGGCATCAGTTGGTATTTTCAAAATGATCTGTAAATATTTAGGGAGAAGTCCAGTTGTCAGATATTGGTCATTTAATGTAAATTTGTGACGTTTTTGATACCATAGTCTTTGGAGAAAAGAAGCCTTTTAACTCCTTTCTTTTCTTTACAAACTTTCCAAACCATCCCTACAAATATCTCCTTAGAATAATCAGTAGTATACAATATGCAGAAACTACTTCCAAAGCCATCTGCCTTTTGATGTAAGTGTTTCAAAAAATATTAGAAATAAACAGAGGGTATGTGAAGCAACTAAACTTTAGACTGAAACTCACCTTGAGTGTAAATGTTCCTTTCTCTACCTTGAAGTAACTAAATAAATTTTATCACAGATATCTTTAGGAAAGCTGCATTTATTATAAAAAATATTTAGTAGGTGTTAGTTGTGATAAAGGAACCAAAAGTTATGTGCATTGACGCAAGACAGGTCAGACAAGTGCTTACTGCCTCTGGTTTTGGTTCCAAACTCCTATGTAATCTCCTAGCCTGCTAAGCTAGTTGGGATATTGAATAAAGGAAGAGTATATGCCTAGTGCATATATAGTTTGAGGTTTTAGAGATATATACAATTACACATATGTACTTTTGGAGATATTTATATATATAGCTTGTTGAAAAACAAAATTCAACCAAGTACATTTGAAGATTTAATTGGTTTTATTAAATAATTAAGAAGCATCTCAGCTAGCAAACAGAGGGGGGCTCCAGTAGGCTACAGGAAAAGAAAGGTTTTTGAGGGCAGGATGGGGAAGTCCTAAACAGAAAAGAGGATTATTTTACTTGAAGCCACCTTCATTTGGAGACAAAAGGGTCTTAGTATGTGGATTACCTGATTTTACTTTGGGAGGATGAAGAGGGTCCATGTGATGGATTACCTTATTGGTACTCACCAGAAAATTCCTGACAGACTGGTTAAAGGTTACATTCCTAGGGAGTCAAAACTGCAGTTAGGTTAGGTATTAATTCTTGGTTTACTGACTTGGGGCCTTAATCTAAGTGATGCCATTTGTGGCTTGTGGTTTTCTTTTAAACAAGTTCCAAAAGCTTAAATTACATAATCACACCCAAAAATGTCTTTTAAAGGAATGCTAGTGATTCCTGGATTCTGTTTAACAGTTCATAACTCTTCATACAGATAGGTCTATTAACGACATTGGCTGAATTGATGCTGATTGAAAACATGAGCTGTGTGGTAAATCATATCTGCTACTTACTTGAAGTGTGACTTTTGATCAATTACTTATTAAGGTCTCTGTGCTTCCTCTGTGAAACAGGGATTGTTGGAAGTAAATCACATATATCAAGTACTTACACAGAGCCTAATAAATCTTCAATAAAATTTGGCTTTTTTTTTTTACCATTATTAGATAGTTTCTAACAAGATTTGAAGAGTAGGCAGAGCATAATTCTTTCCTTAGCTAAATCCACTTGTCTTTAAAATCCACGAGGGCCCAAAACATGTCTTGCTTTATTCTACTTTGCATACCCAATGGCTTATAGGGTTCCTTGTACAAAGTAGGTGATTAGTGAATATTTGCTGACTGAATGCATCCACTACTGAGGCTAAGTAGTTGTTTTTCATTCAGGGGACTGTATTTAGAGCAATACAAAAAAGCTTTTATGAAAATTAGGAATTACCTAGAATGAATTCCTTGAAATAACTATTGACAATAAAGTTTAAAAAGAGGATTTTTATTTATCTCAGTGGCTAAATGCTGTGCTGTTGTCTTTTTGATCCATCTTGAATGCCTTTTGTTTGAAACTACCAAATTTTCTTAGATGAAAATATACATTTATGTATTTTTCCAGATCAGATATTAAGCTACATGGGAGATTGGTTATAATGAAGTGATTTTTTTTAAACAATGCTTTTTTTTAAGTTTATTTATTTATTTTGGTGGGGAGGGATAGGAAGGGAGGGGGAGAGAGAGAGAATCCCAAGCAGTGACAATGCAGAGCCTGATGCAGGGCTCGAACTCCTAAACCATGAGATCATGACCTGAGCCAAAATCAAGAGTCAGACGCTTAACCCCTAACCGACTGATCCACCCAGCGCCCCATAATGAACTGATGTTTTAAAGATAGGTGAAAAATGTCCTGGAAATGATGTTATCTTTACTAACATGTTGTGAGGTGTTGATTGAGATCATTTCTTGTCCTTGGAATTGTCTTAGAATTTGGAGATAGCTAACAGCCTGCTGAGAACAAAATTTAAAATTTCCCAAGGCTGAGTTAGAAGGACACAAGAGTCTTAGTTAGAGACTCATGTGCCCTCAAAGACAGAGGGAGAATGAACTAGTTTTATCGCTCTTACCCTGAAATAATAGGTAGTATTGTGCTGGGAAAGAGGAGACTGGGTTCACATTTTGGGAAGTGCAATGTTTGTGGAAAGAACCTATCCCCTCTCCTTATCTCCTGTGATTATGGTAGATGATAAGGGAATGGAATCCCAAAAGAATTGCACATAAAGTTTAGGGATATCTACAAGATGGTAAGGTTTATTTCTCATTCCTCTGCTTTACCACTGGGATTTTGAGCTACCTACAAGCTACAAGGATACTGGAAATAACATTTTGGAAAGATGATGTGGTGGTATTGCCAGGTAGAAAAAGAGCTAAGATTGACCCCCTACCTAACTTCTCAATTTTGGAGAGGCATGAGAAATAAATCCTATCATGCCTACAGGCTCTGGGATTGGAACTAGGGAGGGGAATTATTTAGATAAAGGCTTACCATAAACTGTTACAGAGTAGGGCAAAGAGACCTATGAATCACAGTAATGCCTTTCCAGGGTCATCAGCTAGGAGTCACATGCAAAGTGTGTCCCAGTCTTCCAAGGTGCCAACAAAACCTAAGGAAGCTGCTTGGGTGTGAGTCCTCATCATAAGGCTCTATAGAAATTAAACTTGAGGGGCACCGGGGTGACTCAGTCACTTAATTGTCAAACTCTTGATTTCGGCTCAGGTCATGAACTCACAGTTAGTGAGTTCAAGCCCCAGTTCATTGTGCTGACAGTGCAGAGCCTGCTTGGGATTCTGTCTCTCTCCCTCTCTCTACCCATCCCTCACTGTTTGTGCACCTGTGTACTCTCTCTCTCTCTCTCTCTCTCTCTCTCAAAATAAACAAACTTAAGAAAAAAACCTTGAACCTCAGTGATGATTAATCACATAGGGACAGCAGTCTTACTAACTAGGTAGCCAGATAAAGAGTTGTCTTTGTATCCCCATCCTTCAAACTCATCTGAGTAAACACAAGGAAGGAGGGAGGGTGGTGATGGTTAATTTTATGTGTCATGACTAAGCCACAGGATGTCCATATACCTGGTTAAACATTATTTCTGGGCATGTCTGTGAGGGTGTTTCTGGAAGAGGTTTGTAATTGAACTGGTGAACTGAGTAAAGCAGGTGGCCCTCCCCAATGTGGGTGAGGACCAGCCAATCCACTGAGAGCCTGAATAGAACAGAAAGGAAGAGGAAGATTGAATTTGTTCTCTTTCTGAATGCTTGAGCTGTGACACTGATCTTCTGCCCTTGGTATTCCTGGTTCTGAGGACTTCTAATTCAGACTGGTATCTACACCTCAGCTCTCCAGATCTCAGGCCTTTGAACTACACTATTGGCTTTCCTGGCTCTCCAGGTTACAGACAGCACACTGTGGGACTTCACAGCCTCCATAATCGTTGGAGTCAAGAACTTGTAATCAATCAATCAATCTCTATATCTACAGATATAACTGTAGATAGATATAGAAGATATAGATAGATAGATAGATAGATAGATCTCCTACAGGGATGAGAAGGATTCTGAATTAAAACTGAGATTGGTATTTTAAAATACTTAGAGCCAAATTTAAAAAAAAATTTTAATGTTTGTTTATTTTTGAGACAGCAAGAGACAGAGTGCGAGTGGGGGAGGGGAAGAGAGAGAGGGAGACAGAATCTGAAGCAGGATCCAGGCTCTGAGCTGTCAGCAGAGACCCTGACACAGGGCTGGAACTCACAAAGAATGAGATCGTGACATAAACTGAAGTTGGACGCTTAACCAACCGAGCCACCCACACACTCCAAATTTTTAACAGTCCAACTGAGACTATTTTAGTAAGTAAAAGTGACTAAGAAGTTGGGGAACAGGATTAAGATGTAGTTAAAGAAGCCCATTGCCCAGTAGAAAGAGGGGAAGGGCTTGACAGAAAGAGCACGATTGAGACAGCTATTGGGGGGAACAAACCTTGTTGTGTGATTTTGCCTTAAATAGTTTTCCTTTAATCAAATTGTGGAGATATTGGATTAGTATCCCATCAGAGAAAACTCTTTGCTGAAATCTTTTTGCATGTTGCCATGATACAGCTCACATGTATTTGGCTGGAAATGCACCCAGTTGGATTGTAGTTAGTATCCTATTGTTCTCTCCTGAGTGAATTCCACACTTGGGAGATGGTAGTCTGAGACCTTGTGGACTCTGTGGGTATGGGTATCTCTGTTCCAGCCTAGAATAGTTCTATCTTCCTGATGCTTCATTGCTGCAATCTTATTGTAGTTCTCTCATTTTCTCTAAATTTAAGCACTTATTGGGGTGCCTGGATGGCTCAGTGGGTTAATCGTCCTACTTTGGTTCAGGTCATGATCTCGTGATTTGTGAGTTTGAGCCCTGCATCAGTCTCTGTGCTGACAGCTCAGAGCCTGGAGCCTGCTTCAGATTCTCTTCCCCTTCCAACTCATGCTCTGTCTTTCTCTCTCTCTCTCTCAAAAATAAATAAACATTAAAAAAAATTTTAAATAAATAAATTTAAGCACTTATTAAATTGAAACTAAGTATTAAATATATGGGAAATTATGCCTACTCTATCTCTAACATCTCTATAAGTTATGGCCATTATAACTTTGATGCCAATAACTTTGAAGAATTGAGAATGGACCTGATGAAATTTTAAGGGTGCTACTGTAAGAATTTGGAACATTTGATAGGTAATGTATTCCATTCAAGAGATCTAATCTGAAATAATAAAGCTTTAAGGCTGAGATTTCTGAATGTGAAAGCAACAAATATACAGAACATCATTATCTATTAGACAGCTGAGTTATATTATTCTTTTTATTTCAGAGACTGCAGATGATATCTTGAAACACCAAAGACCCATGGCCACTCACTCCTCTTGTTTAAGACTCTGGTGGAAAATAAGTTATGTCCCAAATAGTTTCCTAAACTGATTAATTGAACTGGACTATGTGTGGGCCAGGAGAATTCCCTTGACCCTTCTAGTTTCAGACTTCAGCTAGCATCATTCCTACTTTCCCCTAGACTTGTGGATGAACTTAGAGGAGTATCAGGAAACTTATACATCAATGTTCATGAGGTGAATTTACCTTGCCTTACTGTTGATAGTCCTGTGTAAATTCTGCTCATGATACAATTTTAGCACCTAGCAAGGTCATAGTGCCCAGTAGATGCTTTTGGTTCAGGGGTTGTAACTCATATGGTCACAGGTAAGTGAAGCCAGCTGAGCAGGAATCTGGTTAAACTGGAGAAAAAAAATTCTTTTTTTTTTCCCATGAGATATGAGAAATACAAAAATTTACATGAATTCCCACCCCCTCCCCCCACCAAATGAACTGCTAAGTTAAAACTCTGCATTTGTTTTATCACCTTTTCTCACACTTGCCCAATTCCATTTGGCTGACTTGAATAACACATTGCCTTCTTTACTATTGTGTGCCTGTGGCTATCATGTGCAGCAGGACACGTATCTCTTCCAATTTGCTATTGATAGGTAACAACTTCCCCAACATTCACTGGTGTAAACTATAACTGATGTTTATGCTCACAGATACTGTGAGTCAGAAGTTCAGAAAATACATATCAGGGACTACTCTGCTTTAGGACGTCTGTGGCCTCAACTAGGATGGCTTGGCTGAGGGTAACTTGAAAGGCTGTAGATGACTCAAACATCTGGATCCTGGAACAGCTGAGACTGAGATGGCTTAAGGACAGGTTCAAGTGGGACTGTCAACCAAAGTTTCCACATACAGCCTATCCAACATGGCCATCTCAGGGCTTTTAAAGCAAATCTTCCCTGTAAACAAGGTGGAAGCTATATGGCCTTTTATGACCTAAACTTGGAAGTCACATAGGATCAAATTCTGTACTCCACTGGTTAAAACAATCATAAATCCTCTTGTCAGATTCAATAGGAGGGACTATAGATTCCAACTTTTGATAGGAGGGATGCCAAATAATCTGTAGCCGTGTTCTAAAACCATCACATACCTTACTGATATGTGGCTCTTACAATCCCTTTCTTACGCTCCAGCTAGACAAGGCAGTCAATGTGTTAAGTGACACTTGTTTGATTACAATTATTAAGTACAAAATAAGTTTTGTGTAGGACCTAAAATGGAATTTCCACACCTTGTTCTACCCATATTTTTCTTGTCTTAAGGATTTCTAAGAAATTAATTTTTACAAGAAAAAAAGTTTAGGATGTTTGTCCACAATTATTCACCTGTGTGCCAATTAGGTACTGATGTACAATGTCATCAGAAAGGATTGGAAATAGAATGAAATAAACTGTAAGGCCAAAAGAATGGATTAGCAGACTTATAGAACATTGGATTTTATAGTCATGTCTTCTATGCTTTTGCCCAATTTTGGAATTACAGAGTATGATTTACAGTATCACTAGCAGTCCTAAGCTTTCACAAATTATGTATTGTCAAAACTGTAACAACTTTAGAATTATTTTCATCCAAGAGCCTATTTTAGAAATTGGGAAACTGAGATACAGAAAAATTAAGAGGCTTGCCTCGGTTTACCAAAGAAAATAGTGGCAGAACTAGAAATAGAGCCACCTATGATTTCTTGGCTAATACTATTTGTTTCTACACACACACACACACACACACACACACACACAAAATCACATACACACATATCACATATCTTACAGGTTTATACCTAATGTATATAAAATCAAAGGAAATACACTAATATTTTATTTATAATTGCTTTTGGCTTTTGTGGTGATGGGTGATAAGCCAAAGTCCTAAATATTCTAATTTATGATTATCCACATTTTCCAAATATTCTATAATAAATCAGGTAGATATGAGAATAAGCAAGACATTCTTTTTAAAGATTAGTAAAACTGGTAATTTTTATGTGTTGGTAGTTGATTTTTTTATATATCTCTAATTAAAGAGTAAACTCTCTCTTTATCACACACATGCAGGCACACCTCTTCTTACCCTCCCTTTCTCCTCCCTCCTTTATACCCGTACCCTAGCTCCTGAGTCAGGGGTTACACTTCCCATCATGAATCTGACACTCAGGAATCAGTAGCATGACAGTATCTTTCTTGTACTATATTTTATACTTAGAAACCTATGCCTAGCGACTTGGTGCCTCTACTCCTCCCTCATCCCCAACCATTTAATTGTCCTCGTCTTTGAGATTAAAGGTGTAATTCTGATGCTGGTCGTCAGGTGTTGATTACTCCTATCTTCTAAATTATCTTCAAGGAAAATGTAACCTTTTTATGAGTAGAATAAAATATCATTAATTATTTTTCTTTTAAATTTAGGTTTAGAAATAGCATTTATAGAATTAGCCTAGTTTTCTCAAACATACATAGTGTGAAAATAAACAGTACTTCTATAAATGTTGATATATGCCAGGCATTGTTGTGTGTGTATATATATATATATATATATATATATATGTGTGTATATATATATATATATATATATATATATTCATTATTTTATTCTCCCCCAAATCCTATGAGGTAGGTGTTAATACTATCCTCCATTTTATAAATAAGAGAATTTCAGGACAGCAAGGCTAAACAACAGATAAGAAATAATAGAGAAGGAATTCAAATTCATATAGCCTATTTCCTAAATCCATGCTGTTAACCTCTACTCAGTTTCATTTACTAATAAATCCCAAATCTATATCTCATTCATTCTTTTATCCGTCTATTGTTTGAGGCTTTTTCTATGCTAGACACTGCCTGCCCATTTTATGTCTCAATCTCAGTACCATATTTAGGAGTACTGATTCCCGGGACTTAGCACTTTCCACGTAAGAAAAATATAAGAACAAGGGGTATCTGGGTGGCTTCCAACGGTTGAGCATCCTATTCTTGATTTTGGCTCAGGTCATGATCTCGCAGTTCTGGGAGTTCAAGCACCACTTCAGGCTCCATGCTGACAGTGTGGAGACTGCTTGGGATTCTCTCTCTCTCTCTCTCTCTCTCTCTCTCCCTTTCTGTCCCTTCCCTGCTTGCGCACACAAGCACTCTTTCTCTCTCAAAATAAATAAACTTTTAAAAGTAAAACTTTAAAAATATAAGAACTATACTTTCAGTTCAACCATCATTTTAAAAATATTTATTTATTTATTTTGAGAAAGAGTGAGATAGAGAGTGAGCAAGGGAGGGGCAGAGAGAGATCGAGACAGAGAATCCCAAGCAGGCTCTGCACTGCCATCGTGGGGCTGGACACAGGGCTCAAACTCACCAACCATGAGATCATGACCTGAGCCAAGATAAAGAGTTGGTCAATTAACCAACTGAGCCACCCAGGCACCCCAGTGCAACCATAATTTATTGAGCATCTACTATGTGGTAGGCAAGGCCCTGGAGATATAAAAGAGAACACAGTAGATATAGCCTTTATATTCTTTTGGAGTTCATGATTTAATGGGAGGAAGCCAGAGGAAGAGTGTAGTAAGTACTGAAGGGGCAGTTGGAGCCCTGAGTATGAGGACTTAATCCAGTTCCCAGGGAAGTTTTCCAGGAAGAAGCAATGTGTAGAAGGTCAGTTTCTGGCATGACAGCATGAAGAGCTCTGGTGACCTACTCTCCAGTGAAACTGGTGAAAATTATAAAAAGGGGATATTCTAGAGTGTTCACTGTGAGAATCTCCAGGTGAGTGCAGTTGAGAGGGGAGTGCTCTCTCCTTCCAACCAGCCCTCACTGATGGAATGGGGGTTGTCCCGTGGATGTGACACGATTGAGAATACAGGTGCCCTATTTGCTTTTGGCTTGGCTCAAGGTATGGTTTCACACTATGAAAAGTAAGCCTCAGGCTGCTGAGAGAACCTCAGGCTGCTGTTTCCTTTCTATCTCCACTGAGACATTAGCTCCTAAAGCAGAAGTGTCATTCTGAAAGAAGAATGCCATTGTCCTCACTCCCAGATCCAGAGTCCAGGTGCAGAGATTTTGCCTGGGAAGAGAAAAAAATCATAAAGCTTATAGGTTCTAACATTTTCCTGATGAAACTTACTTAATTGTGAACAGAGCATGGAGAGATTCAAGCCACGAGTGCTCTAAAAACAGTGATGGTTATGGCGGAGGCATTTAGGAAGTGATTAATATATTCGATGAAGATACCAGTTAACTGTGGCCTGGCTATATTGTTTTAAAGAGCCACAGAAGGACATGGTTGGGAAGAGTATTCCTCCTTGGATTGGAACAAATATCAAACACTGACCTTTGGAACTCTTCCTTCAAAGGAACCCAATTTGATTCAATTAGTCTACAGAGCAATTGATGCCCAAAGGCATTATTGAAACTGGAAATTAGATGAGCCTAACATCTGCGTATGGTCAGGGCTGCAGCCTTCACAAGTGCTTCTCAGTTGCCTACCCCACCTTTACTTAGGTGAGACAGGATGGATAGAGGGGTTTGGATTTGGATATTTCCCTTCCTCCATGTCAGCTGGGCTCTGATAAAATTCTAGTAGGTTAGAATTCTAGTAGGTTAGGCTTGGTGAAACAGTTTCTCTTGAGGGAAAGCCTTCTTACAAAGACTAGAATGCTCCACATGTTTTAAAAACAGCTACCTTTTGGAGCTCCAGGGTGGCTTAGTCGGTTAAGCATCCGACTTCAGTTCATGTCATGATCTCGTGGTTCATGAGTGCAAGCCCCACATCAAGCTCTGTGCTGACAGTTCAGGGCCTGAAGCCTGCTTTGGATTCTATGTCTTCTTCTCTCGGCCCCTTGCCTGCTCACACTCTTTCTCTCTCTCTCTCAAAATAAATAAATATCAAAAATTAAAAAAAAATAAATAAAAAACAGCTACTTTTCCTCTCCCTTTGCCAGAAGCACAAGAGGATATTCTAGAGTCTTCACTGTGAGAACCTCCCAGGGCTTCTGGAGGTAAAACTCATAAAAGTGTGGAAGCACCCCCTAAGACTAGGCCTCTCTGGACATGTCCACATTAAACTTCTGGCAATTTGTTGATTTTAGTTTAGGTTTTCCTACCTCAGTACTGGTTTCCTGAAGAAGTTTCTGTTCATGGATTTTGTGCCAACAAATTATAATTCTCTGTATTTGCCTGTCTGTGTCTCCTTTTTCGGAGCAATGATTTGCTCAGTGACCTCAATTCTCTAATGGATCTAAGAAGAGTAGTTGTTTTTCAGTTTGTTCAGTGTTCTACTGGTTGTTAGGATGGAGCGACGGCTTCCAAGTTCTTGGAATTTGTTCCGATTTGTTTCCAATGCCAGAACAAAAGCCAGAAGCAAGAGGAACATTTTATAATGATAAGACTCAATCCAAAAGGAATATATAACAATTATAAGCAACAAAATACATGAGAAAAAAAGTGACAAAAAGGAAGGCAAAATGGACAATTCAACAATAATAGTTGGGAGACTTTAATACCCCACTTTTGATAAATAGACCAAATGGGAAGAAGATCAACCAGGAAATAAAAGACTTGAGAACACCATGTACTAACTAGACCTAATAGATATGTTGAATATCCCACTCAACAACAGCATAATGCACATTCTTTTAAATACACATGGAACATTATTCATGGTA
This sequence comes from Prionailurus viverrinus, assembly GCF_022837055.1. Classification (NCBI taxonomy): domain Eukaryota; kingdom Metazoa; phylum Chordata; class Mammalia; order Carnivora; family Felidae; genus Prionailurus; species Prionailurus viverrinus. Next base: position 76,215,087 of record NC_062579.1, on the reverse strand, counting down.
GACCACGTGATAGGCCATAAAACAAACCTCAAATAAATTTAACGGTTAGGAATGATACAAGATATGTTCTTTGACCATAATTGAATAATATTTCATATCAATAACAGAAAAAAAAATAGGAAACTCATGGATATCTCGACATTAAGCAAAACATTCTTAAATGGCCAGTGCATCAAACAACAAATCAAAAAGGAAATCAGAAAATACTTTGAAATGAATGAAAATGAGACACAACATACAGCATATCAAAGCTTATGGAATGGATAATATACAATATTCCAAACTTCTGGGATGGAGCTTAGAGGGAAATATATAGTTTTAAATGTCTATATTAAAAAAGAAGAAAGGTCTCAAATCAAAATCCTAACTTTCCACCTTAAGACACTGTGGGGAAAAAAGAGCAAACTAAACATAAAGCAAGTAGAAAGTGGGATAATAATAAGTAGAGCATGAATTAATGAGATGGAGAATGGAACAAGTAGAGAAAACTAGTGAAACCAAAACTGGTTCTTTGAAAAGATCAATAATATTGACAAACTTTAGCTAGACTGATGGAGGTAGGGGTGGGGAGAGAGAGAGGAGAGAGAGAGAGAACTCAATTTACTAGAATCAGAAATTTAAAAAAAGGTCATGACTACTGACCTTATCGATATGAAAAAGGATCATAAAGGAATAATATAAAATACTGTATTCCATTATATTAGATAACTTAGGTGAAATGGACAAATTACCAGAAATACACAAACTGCCAAAACTATCTCAAGAAAAAATAATCTGAAGAAATTTATAGCAAGTGAAGAGATTGAATAAGTAATAATAATAATAATAATAATAATAAAACTACCTACAAAGAAAATGTAGGCCTACATGTCTTCACTACTGAATTCTACCAAACATTTAAAGAAGAATCTTTTGGGGCACCTGGGTGGCTCAGATGGTTAAGCAATCGACTTCAGCTCAGGTCATTATCTCACACTCCATGAGTTTGAGCCCCACGTCGGGCTCTGTGCTGACAGCTCAGAGCCTGGAGCCTGCTTTGGATTCTGTGTCTCTCTCTCTCTCTTCCCCTCCCCTGCTCATTCTCTGTCTCTCTCTGCCTCAAAAATAAAAATAAAAACATTTAAAAAAATAAATAAGAATCTTTCACAGACTCTTCCAAACAATAGAAAATGAAAGAATACAGCTCTCATTTTATGAGATCAGTATTACACTAATACCAGACAAAACCAGACAAAGACATGACAAGAAAAACTATCAACCAGAATCTCTTATAGAAATGGATGCAAAAATCCCCCAAAGAAATACGAGGAAAACAATCTTGGTAACATAAAAAAGCAATTACACATCACGACTACCTGGGATTTATCCTAGAATGCAAGGTTGGTTTAACATCCCTAAATCAGGAACCTCCTCAACATGATAAAGGGCATCCATTACCAAAAACCCCAGCTGGCATCAGACTTAGTGCTGAATATACTGGATGCCTTACCCGTAGGATCAGGAACAAGACAAAGATGTGTGTTCTCACCATTTCTATTTAACATTGCACTGAACGTTTTAGCCAGGGCAATTAGTCAAGAAAAACAAATGAAAAGCATCCAGATTGAAAAATAAGAAGTAGAACCATATTTACAGATGACATTATCTTGTACATAGAAAGTTTTATGGGATCCACTGATAAACTAATAGAACAAGTAACTTCAGCATGGTTGTAGGATGCAAGGTCAATATACTAAACTCAGTTACGTTTCTATACACCTGCAATGAACAATCTGAAAAGGAAATTAAGACAACAATTCTATGTATACTAGCATCAAAAGAATAAAATACTTAGAAATAAATTTAATAAGGAAAGTCCAAAATTTATATTTTGAATACTGCAAAACATTATTGAAAGAAATTAAAGAAGATGGGGTGCCTCGTTGGCTCAGTCAGAAGAGCATGCAACTCGATCTCGTGGGTCATGAGTTCGAGCCCCATGTTGGATGTGGAGATTACCAAAAAATGAATCTATAAAATTCGGGGCACCTGGCTGGCTCTGTTGGTAGAACATGTGACTCTTGATCTCACAGACATGAGTTCAAGCCCACACTAGTCATAGAGCTTACTGAAGAAAAAAAAAAGATGCAATTAAATGGAAAAAGGTATCCCATGTTCATGAATTCAAAATGTTTTTAAAAAAAATTTAATGTTTATTTTTGAGAGAGAGACACAGTGCACGAGTGGGGGAGGGGCAGAGAGTGAGGAAGACACAGAATCTGAAGCAGGCTCCAGGCTCTGGACTGTCAACACAGAGCCTGATGCGGGGCTTAAACTCACAAACTGCAAGATCATGACCTGAGCTGAAGTCGGACGCTTAACTGACTGAGCCACCCAGGAGCCCCTGGATTTAAAATTTTAATATTGTTAAAATGGCAATACTCCCCAAATTGATCTACAGATTCAGTGCAATGCCTTTCAGAATCCCATCTGATTACTTCGTGCAAGTTGATGGACTGATTCTAAAATTTATGGCATTGCAAGGAACCTTAAATAGCCAAAACAATCTTGGAAAACAGTAAAGTACATCAAACCATTTTCTGGTTTTGAAGCTTACTACAAAGCAGTGATAATCAAGACCATGTGATACTCATACAAGAGAGACATATAGGTCAGTGGGATTGAACCAAGAGTGCAGAAATAAAACCATGTGTCAGCCAATTTTGAACAAAGGTGCCAAGACCATTCAATGGAAAAAAAATCATCCTTTCACAAATAGTGCTAGAACAATTAGTGACTTGCAAACTAATAAAATTAGATCCTTACCTCACAGGATACACAAAAAAATTAACTAAAAATAAATCAGAGATCTAAATATAAAATATAAAATAATACAACTATTAGAAAAAAACATAGGGGCGCCTGGGTGGCTCAGTTGGTTGAGCAACCAACTTCGGCTCAGGTCATGATCTCACGGTTTGTGAGTTCGAGCCCTACGTCAGATTCTGTGCTGACAGCTCAGAGCCTGGAGCCTGCTTCTGATTCTGTGTCTTCCTCTCTCTCTGCCCCTCCTGGACTCATGCTCTGTCTCTGTCTCAGAAATAAACATTTAAAAAATTGTTTAAAAAAAACATAGGGGTAAATCTTCATGACCTTTGATATGGCTAAGGATTCTTAGATATGACACCAAAAGCATGACCAACAAAAGAAAAACTACATTGAACTTCATCAAAACTAAAATCTTTTGAGCATCAAAATACACCATCTGGAATGTGAAAAGCCAACCCCACAGAATGGGAGAAAATATATACAGGTCATATATTTGATATGAACTTGTAAATGAAATAAAAACTTGTAACTCAATAATAAAAAGGCAAACATCCCAATTTAAAATGGGAAAAGTATTTGAATAGACATTTTTCCAAATAAGATATACAAATGGCCAATAAACACATGAAGAAATTTCCAACATCATTAGTCATCAGGGAAATGCAAATCAAAACCACAATGAGATACCATTTCACCCATTAAAATGGCTAGAATCAAAAAGTCAGATAATAAAAAGTGTTCTTAATAATATGGGGAAAATGGAACCCTTACACACTGCTGATGGGAATGTCAAATGTTCAGCCATTTTAGAAAACAGTATAGCAATTCCTGAAACAATTAAGCACGGAATTACTGTATGATCCAGCAATTAAATTCCCAGATATCTACCCAAGTGAAATAAGAACATGAGTCCTTATAAAACTTGTTCATAGCAGCACTATTCATAATAAGTAAAAGATGGAAACAGCCCAAATATCCATCAATGGATTAATGGATAAACAAAATGTGGCATATCCATACAATAGAATATTGTTCAGCCATAAAAAGAAATTGCTGCACAATTGATGAACTTTGAAAACATATGCTAAGTTAAAGAAGCCAGTCACAAAGACATTTTATACAAGCACACTCTTATGAAATGTCCAAGATAGGGAAATATGTAGAGTCTGAATGTAGATTAGTATTTTCTTAGAGCTGGAGGGACAGAGACATGGGAGGAGGGGTCATAGCTAAGGTTATGGTGTTTGTTTTTGACTTGAAAATGTTCTAAAATTGACTATGGTGATAGTTGCACATATCTAAATATAGTAAAAACCACTGAATTGTGCACTTTAAGTAGGTGAATTGTCTGGTATGTGAATTATATCTCAATAAAAAAAGAAGTTTTTAAAAAAGAAGTAACATCCATTCTGAGATGGATGAGTAAGGGTTATCCAGGCTAAGTGTGTGAGGAGTGATTGAGAGAATGCTTCAGTCAGGGAGAACCGTGGGAACCAAGATCAGGACTCAAAAGGGAATGGACCTTTGAAGAAATAACAGGAATTCTTTCAGCATCACAATGATGTTGGATGATGTTGTTGTTGTTAATATTTATTAAATACCAACTGTTACAGAGTAAATATTAGGAGCAAGGGCTTTGATCTTAGGCAGGCATTGATTGCATTTAATAGCTGGGTGACCTTGGCCAAGACACTTTCTCTTAGCTTCACTTTCATTTTTTATTAAGTAGTAGGCTAATTATATAACATCTGGAAAGGACTGAGAGTTCATGGAAGGGAAAAGGACTCTAGGTCCAAGAAAAAAAAATTGACAGTTACAAAGCAAGGATGGTACAATTATCCATTAGGAGAAATTTTTAAAAATAATTATTTCTTAAAAACCCAGATAGCAGGAAGCTTGGTGAGATATCAAAATGCCATTTAAAAAGACATGATCGGGGCGCCTGGGTGGCTCAGTCAGTTGAGCGACCGACTTCGGCTCAGGTCATGATTTCAGGGTTTGTGAGTTCGAGCCCCACATTGGGCTCTGTGCTGACAGCTCAGAGCCTGGAGCCTGCTTCTGATTCTGTGTCTCCCTCTCTCTCTGCCCCTCCCCCACTCATGCTCTGTCTCTCTCTGTCTCAGAAATAAATAAACATTAAAAAAATAATAAAAGAAAGACATGATCACTCCTTTTAGTGAGCTAAAGGGCTTCATTTTGATGTTTGTGGGTATGGATATGTATGTGTGTGTATGTATTTTTATACTATATCTCCTGTCCTTCATTTTTCTTTTAATCACAGCATAGTGAACGTGTAGTACATATGGATCTACCTTATTCCTTTAAAGATTCTTTACCCACACTGTACTGAAAATACTGCGGGGAGTGGGGTGCAGGCAATATATGTGAATAGACATTTCTCAAAGTAAAATGTACAAATGGCTAATAAGTACACAAAAGACACTCCATACCCAACTATATTATCCATCAAATGGTGCAGCTGTTTTTGCTAAGGCTGTTGCAAAACGCTGGTGTCAGAGCATCAAATAACTGCTTTTGGACACTGTTATGTGTGAGATGCCCCAACCTCCCTCAACCCTTACCCTACCTTTAACTTTGCTTGTAAAGGGAATGGACCAGTTTTTCTCTTGGCTTTTGCCTTTTCCTTTTATAGAGGCAAAGATGATTATGTGTGTATGGGATTTGAGGCTGGCTTTTAAACACACACTCTCCTATCAGTTTCTCAGTGAAAAAATTTGCATAAAATTACTCCTGTCATTAGCATCCTGATAAATGCATTGGTTGTGCTCCTCTACTTTTATTTTGTGCATCATGGTAGCTATCTCTTATTGTAACATTAAAGTTCCTCATAGACTATTTACTTTTAGTTTCTTAGTTGTTCTTTTCAGTTAATTGGGATTCATTCAAAATTCTATGTATTAAGTAAAAATTAGAAAGTTACAAATGCCCTGTTGACACTCTACAGTATAATGCATTATCTGCTTTATTTACCTTGGAATTATAAATCCAAATTTGTGATGTTAGGAAAGGCTTGCCATTCACATTAAAATTTACTGCACAGAGGGGTGCCTGGGTGGCTCAGTTGGTTGAGTGTCTGACTTCAGCTCAGGTCATTATCTCACAGTTCGTGGGTTCGAGCCCCGCATCGGGCTCTGTGCTGACATCTCAGAGCCTGGAGCCTGGTTTGGATTTTGTGGCTTCCTCTCTCTCTACCCCTCCCCCATTCATGCTCTGTCTCTGTCTCTAAAAAATGAATAAACCTTTAGAAATTTAAAATTTACTACACAGAGAAAACCGTTACTGGGAGAGTCAATCTACTTTGAATTCTGAGCATCCCTGCACATTTTTATTGGGTATACCAAGAATGTAAGACCCTGACCACTCTACGCAGGCAGGCCATGTGTCAGAGTTGTGTTTGCAACAAGCAACTTGGAAGAACAAGGTAACATCTTTCCCTGGACACAGAGCAGGCTTGCTTTTGTTTACCATGAAAGTGATAAAATCTCCAAATACAAGGTTTCTTTCCTGTTACACAAAGCACTGCATGTGCGGACATCCATAAAAGAGCCTGTGTCACCCCATGGAACTTGAAGATCATGGAGAAATAACGCAAACCAATATGAAGCTCTGGCTATGGCTTTTGCCATGAGTAATATTATAATCTCTGACCTGGGATTCTAGTCATCTTTTGCCAGTATCCATTAAACAGTAGCAGGTTAATTTGTTAATTTGTAAGTAGGGTAAAATCCCAGATGGCATAATTCTTGACAGGTGTTTCCAGATATTATTCCTAAATCAGTTATGCTAGGGGAATGTTTCCCACTAAGATGATTTTTGCCACATCTGTGTACCACCTCTGCTATTAGTATTGTGTTCTACCTCATGTCTGTCTTCAAAGTGACTTACTAACTTAATTTGAATACTATTTTTTAAAAGGAAACTTTATAACAACACCCTGAATCTATACTATAATCATTTGCCTGAAACAGAGTATTCATTAATATACATTCAAATAAACACATGGACATCACAATTATATATATATATATATATATATATATATATATATATATATATAAAATATATTTTATATATTATATATAAATTTTTATAAATATTTATAAATATTTTAATATATTTGTGTACTATCTAAAATCTAAAATTATTCCCACCTACCACCAGGCCCTCTAACGCCAACCTGATTGAATCCACAGTTGTCATGGCTCGGACAGACTATCACAACCAATGCTTTTAGTTACTCAATTTTGAGGTCTTCTTTCATATAAAAAGTTCTCATCAAGTACCCTTGTGAAGGAAAATAAAAGGAAGAAAGGAAGTCTAGTGCTCTGACCTGCTATAGGGACTTTTGTCATCCTCCAGGTAAGTATATCCAGGACAGCCTGGTCATCAGCAAAGGAGAGTCTAGTGCCTGCTTCATCTGAATCAGAGAAACCAAAGTCAGACCCACCATGGAGAGGAGTGTGGTTTGAATGAGCCTTTCTATATCCTACCTGAGTACCACTCCTTTGAGTGCCAGGGGATTGGATCCATCTTGTCTTAGAAAACTGACTTAGTGAGCCCCTGGAAGCTTTTTACTCCAGTCAGAATCCAGCCCGACTAGCATCCATCAGGCTGTTACAACTTTGAAGAATAGTCTAAAGTCATGAATTGCCCAAAAAAGAGCATCACAGAATAATTAAATAACACACTACTGGAAAAACTGTGAGCCATATATACATATACAGATATCTATATAGGTGCGTAGATTTGGATGCAGATATACACAGTTTTACATAGCACTTTCACATTTCCAGGTAAGGATGGCAGTATCCCCAAATCTGACTTGAACTTCCCTTTAATTTGTTTAATGTTTATTTATTTATGAGAGAGAGACAGAGTGTGAGAAGTGGTGGGGCAGAGAGAGATGGAGACACAGAATCTGAAGCAGAACCTCCCTTTAAAATTTACCCAGGTCTAGAGGCATCTGTGGAACTGGTGAGGAGGGCCTGTCACCAGTCTTCTGGGAGAGATCACTCACCCTAAGGAAATAGTCAGAAGATAAAACCATAATCTTTAGACTCAAAGAGAAGCAATTCTGATTAAAGCATAACATCTGTTACTCAGACTTGTCTTCTGGTCCAATCCCCAACTTGATGCATTGTGTTGGAGTCTTAACTGTCAAGATACCTATAAGATATGGCCCAAGTTTCCCTGCATAACTATGTAAATTTAAGAAATGGGCATTCTCCCCCCTTCTGTGGGTCTGAGGATTCAGCCCACTGGGTGTTCCAAAGAAATATGTTAGGCTTCACTATTCGAGAATTCCAGAACATTATCAGCCCATAGGCAGGGGCCTGGATGAAGGGGCAGAACTATCCAATATACAAGACAATATCAAAGGGATAATAAAGGGAGGTTGGGCAGGCACAGAAGGAAAGGAACATAAAGGTGGCACTCACCTAACAGTTGCCTGGATTTATTCTTAAGTACAGGTGAGAACTACTTTCTCTATCATCCCAAATAGCTGATACAAATCCCTTGGGAATTGGGATCCTACATGGGCTGATGGGGGGGGGGGGAACCTGCTAAAGTAGAGCTCACAGTGATTACCTTATTTGGTCCTCATATATCCCTTAGAGATCAGAGTCTCTATTTTACAGATGAGAAAAAATATAAATTTATTCTTCTAGCTAAGTGGTCTGGTGGTAATTTGGAATTCACATTTGCTTCTAAAATTCTCTCAACAAATATTAAGTGCCCCAGTGCGTTTAGAAATAAATTAAATACTGTTAGTTATTTCTTTTTTGTTATAAAACTTTTATTATTTTAACAATAATGTGTGTACATTCTAGGAATAAGAAAAAATACAAATAAGCAGAGTAAAAAATTACTCATAATCCTACAAATGATTATACTTTTTGTCTTTCATCCTTCACACGTTTTTCTGTGCATATAGGTAATATACAAATGTATTCTTTCTTTCAAAAATATGATATTCACATATTACTTAGTAACTTTTTTTTTCATTTTATATCCTGTCAGGAACCTCTTTTTGTACAAATGAGTAAAGCTCTCCTATTAAAAGGCAGAGACTTGTGTATTGTTCAAAATATGATAAAAATGAGATGCAGATTAACAAGAAATGCATCTAAAATCACTAATAGCAACAAATTAAAAGTAGAAAGGTGGAAAAAGGTATATCAAGAAAATGCAAATCAAAGGAAAGCTAAATGGCAATGTTAATATCAGAAAAAAATAAAATCAAGGCAAACTACATTAAATAGGGATAAGGATGGTTTCGGTTAACCTTCCAACGCATCACTATAAGTTTGTTTCTTACTCTCCTTATCTCCTCTATTTCACTCACTTTTCTAAACATATCTTCCTTGCTTAAATGCCTGTTGTGTATATCTTCTTTAAATTCCTGCAAAGACTGAATCAGTCTTTCTCTAAAAGTTCCTTCCGTTTTTTCCTCCTCCTCTGGCTCTTCTTCCACCTCTGGCTTTTCCTCAGGCTTTGGCTCTTCCTCAAGCTTTGGTTCACTCTCATTTTCTGGTTTTCCTTCAATTTTTTGACAGGATTTCATCTTGTGAGTCTCTCCCTTCCTTTCTTCCTTCTTTCCTTTTCCTTTTTTTTTTTTTTTTTTTTGATTTATTCCTCTCTGAATACAATTACTGCTAGGAAGCAAGGTGACCATAAGTCAAATATTTGGTGAATGGACCAGTGCTCTGGACAGAGGTCTCAGCATTTGCTTTCTTTGATTCAGAGCTATCATCAAATATCTTCCACTTGGGAGACTCAATCAGCAATCAGAGTTTCCCTGAGCCGGCGGCTCTTACCTCCATTTTCTACCTTCCTACCTGTCTCTTGTCCCTCCCTGCAGCCTTTTTCAAGGTCTTCCCCCCCCCCCACTTTTCCACGCCGGACAAAACCCAAGACCCTCCTAGAACAGCGTAAGTTGGAGAATAGGCGGTGTGTGTGTGGGGGGGGGCGGGTAGGAAGAGTGGGGCCCACGACCTCTGACATGTGCATGCCTCACCTTGACACCAGGGGTATTTATAACATTTCCCTCATATACCTGTACTGATCCGAACAGTTTCTTCCTTGCCTCTTCTAGCCTTGTGTAGTGCTAAGAATAACAGACCTGCGGACAAACAGAAAACGGGAGTAGAGTGGGATGTGTTGGAGATGGGGGGAGGGGTGGCAGTAGGGGAGGGGCGAACGCTTGGTGGGGCGACCAGCACCTTGTACCTTTTTCCTCATTAAGGTACTTGGTTATGACAACTTTCCCACTTTCTGCTTCTCCCACTTCTTCCACCCCCACCCCCGCCCCACAGTACAATTTAGCTGGAATTTCCCAACAGACAAGGAGTAAGAAAAGCAGATTATTTCCAAACTATCTTTAAGACTGGGGCAGGGGTTGGGGGGGAGGGGAGGTGTTGGGAAAGCAGTCTGAAGTGGCAGAGAATAATTATTTTTAAACTATCACAGTTCTCCTTGTCCTTCTTCCCGGACCCCTAGGCCCTTTCCCAATGGTCATCACTTTCTGTAGACTTGGAGGTAGGAGGTGGAGAGATGGCTTTGACCAGGTCTCTGCCCTAGGCCACTCCCACCCTAGAAGTCCCCAGGCAGCACCTATTTTGATACCAGCCTGCAGAATTCCGTCAAGTTAACTCCTCTTTCCACTGCCCTCAGGCTCTGCGGTTTGCCTGCTAAAGAAAAGGTGATACCCAGACGCGAACAAGGACCAGACTAGCAGGACTTCGGTACACGTCGACTCCTGGTCACGTGAGATCTACGTCACCAGCGAGCTCGGGTCCCCAATCTCCACTCCGACCAAAAGCGCGGCAGTTGTGCGCCCGCCCCCCTGCCCCCTCCCCTGTTATACATCTGGCCTTGTCCTTCTTTGTTATTGTTGCCTATCCGAAATGGCAAAATGTTATTCGCCTGACTACTGGGGAATAGCTGCATCTTTTCTTTCCGGAGCTACTAACTTTTCTACTTCTTTTAAGAATTGCCTCTTCGTGCCTTCAGCTCCCAAGATTAAGAACTCCTCCATCCATCGCCCCTCCTCCAGCCTCCATTTCATATACAGTCTGGTCCTTGGCTCCTGTGTATAAGGTTTGTTTGGCAAGGGTTTGTAAAAAAAAAAAAAAAAAAAAAAAAAGAGCCTGGGACAGGGGTGAGATTTTTAAATGTAGTTTTCGCTTTGTTCTTAATACTTTTATATTCTCTTTTTTTTAAACAAAAGTAACATGTTTTTTTATAGTTGGAAAAAACAAAGACAAAATTAGTTAAATGTATGAACACGTGTGCAGTCCTGAGAGTATTTCCTGGCATATTGTAAGTGCTCTAAAAGTGCAAGCCATTATTATATTAGGATTTCATTTGGGGAAAATAATTGAAAAAAAAAAAAAAAAGAAAGTAATATTTGACTCCAGAGCCTTGGTAGTGATATTTGCCAGGAAGCTGTGCTGCCTACAGAATCATCAATTGTCAGGTACATATTATGATCCAAAATTTCCTCATCTGAAAGGTAATAATAACGTATGCCTCATAGAACTGACTTTTGGAAGTTCTAAATGATACTTGGCTCAAAGCCTTTGGCTCATATAGTCTTCAACAGATATTGATTACCTTTCAGCCTCACTTCAGTCTTTATTTTAAGTCACAAATTTTCCAATAAAAGTTACATAGTTCTCAGAGGTAACATTTAAAAAATAACAGGAGGTGACATACATGTATTTTTTTTAATAAGGTTTGTTGCCTTTTTGTGAGACAGATTAAAGAGGTTAATAGATTATGTGGAAAGAAAAAAAACCTTCACCTCATGTTGTTTTATTTCACTTACTCTTCTTTCATATTATTCTGTCTTCTGGGAAGCATGTGTATTTGAGTACCAGAAAACCCAAGATATAATGGTTTGGGTCTCCCAGACAGAACACTGGCTTGACAAGATATGTTAGTCCCAGGCCAGACCTAGAACTGACTGTGTGACCCTTAGTAAGTGTAGAAAGCAAAATGAACTCTCTCATGTCAAGCAGAAGCCTGTGTCAAGCAGGGCCCGGTGTCAAGCAATGACACAAGTATTTAAAGGTACAGCAAGTAGTTAAAGGACATCTCACTGCGACCAGCACCAGCTGATGATGCTACAGAACTGATAAGCGGAATCAGAGGAGGTCTGCAGGGATCAAGACTGATTAAATCCCTTTAAAAAGGGGATTATTTTTTGCAGCAAACTGTCAGACTCTTCAGATATGACACCACTACTGAAAAGGAGGAACCTCCTTCACATAAGACATGAGATTCCTTTGGAGGAATTTAAAGGAAAGGGTGGACTGCCAGGCCAACAGGAACTCAGAGAAGGCAATGGCCAGTTAGCACAAAATACTCAGAGAAACCTTCAAGGAGGAAAAAGACCTTGACATGAGCCTTAGAAGGTACACAGGACCTAAATGGAGGGTGGGAAGGAAAGAAGAGAACAGTCAAACTGAACCTAGACCCTGGGTCTTTACCATCGCCCTGGCCTGTCTCATGCTGCATTGCTGGGTAGAAGTCCACTTGTTCCTCCTTAGGGGGACTTAGGTTAACATTTTTTAACTGTTTTTATTATTTTTTTTTGAGAGAGAGAGACACAAAGTGTGAACAGGGGAGGAGCAGAGAGAGAGGGAGACACAGAGTCTGAAGCAGGCTCCAGGCTCTGAGCTGTCAGCACAGAGCCGGACGCAGGGTTCCAACTCACAAACCGCAAGATCATGACCTGAGCCTAAGCCAGATGCTTACCTGACTGAGCCACCCAGACGCCCCAAGCACTTTTTAGCATGTTCTGCACTTAACCCCAAGGAATTTCTCACTTATTTTCAGGTCATGGAAACTGAATTGGTCAACCTTTCTGGAAAGTGCATACTTAAGCAATTGCTAAGTATTTAAAATATGCATTCCCTTCAGCCTGTAAACCCATTCTTAGCTACTCATCCTAGAAAGTATTTAATGGTAGTCACAATGATTTACAATGCCAAAGTTTATAGATCTGGATTCCTAGCTTCAATCCTTTGACTTGGACTTGAATGCAAAGAGAAGCCACAAGTGAAAAACAGCAATGATGGAACAGAAAGAGAGAATTGTTCTAGGCAGTAGCAGACATGCACCCAAGCATGTGCATAAACACATTCGCATTCACACATGTGTGTGCACATTCTCATGAGCCAAGCAGTTTTCCACATAATTGTGATAGACGATAAAGAAACAAACTTCATGATATTGTTAAAACAATTCAAACTACACCAATAGTGTATACCATTTAGAAATGAAAATAACCATTATATTACACATACATACAAATTTCATTTGATGAAATTTGGTTAAAAAAGAGGTAAATTTAGAGGTGCCTGGGGGACTCAGTCTGTTCATTAAGAATCCGACTCTTGTTTTGGCTCAGGTCATGATCTCACAGTTTGTGAGATAAAGCCCCGTGTCAGGCTCTACATTGACAGTGAGGATCCTGCTTGGGATTCTCTTCCTCTTTCACTGCCCCTCACCCACTTGTGCTCTCTCTTTTACCCAAAATAAATAAATAAACATTTTTTTTTTCAAAAAGTAAATTTAAAGTGGGGTGCCTGCATGGCTAAGTCAGTTAAACATCCGACTTCAGCTCAGGTCATGATCTCACGGTCCGTGAGTTTGAGCCCCATGTCAGGCTTTGTGTTGTCAGTTCAGAGCCTGAAGCCTGCTTCAGATTCTGTGTCTCCCTCTCTCTCTGCCCCTCCCCCACTTGCACTCTGTCTCTATCAAAAAATGAATAAACGTTAAAAAATTTTTTTAAAGTAAATTGAAAGTTAACATATGCAAAAAAGAGGTTAGAGAGGGAGGGAGCCAAAGGATAAGAGACTCTTAAAAACTGAGAACAAACTGAGGGTTGATGGGGGGTGGGAGGGAGGGGAGGTGGGTGATGGGTATTGAGGAGGGCACCTTTTGGGATGAGCACTGGGTGTTGTATGGAAACCAATCTGACAATAAATTTCGCATTAAAAAAAAAGAAAGTTAACATATGCAGTACTACATTTCTGTAACAACATACATGTATTTATTTGTGTGCATTCATTTTTTTTAAGTTTCTTAATTTATTTTTAGAGAAGGGGAGGGGCAGAGAAAAGTAGAGAAGAATGCCAAGCAGGCTCCTGCTGCCAGCGCCATGCCAGATGCAGGATTCCAACTCAGGAACTGTGAGATCATGAACTGAGCCAATGTCGAGAGTCAGATGCTTAACCGACCAAGCTGCCCAGGTGCCTTATTTTTGTGCATTTAAAATATAAGCATATAATTAAATTGCACCATAACATAATAAAGTCCACAAAATTAATTACTATAAAATTCCAGGTTATATCATTGAAAGATGCATGAATGACTGATATGAGCCTGTTTAATTAGCTGGATGCACAACTTAAATCCATCAGGGACTCAGCAGTGTTTTGAGACCACCTTGTCACAGTTGTTTACTCAGCAGTGGTGCTTAAATGTTATCCTCTCATTTCCGCCTCTCTCTAGGCCCTATTGCCCATCATATTACAGTAAAACCTTGGGTTGCGAGTAACTTGTAATGCGAATATTCTGCAAGATGAGCAAACATTTCTAATAATATTGAACTTGTTAAAGGAACAATCTCTTCCAATACAAGTAGTACACAATGCTGAACATCACATGCTCACAACTGAGCCAATGGTTCTTGAAATTCGCTTTGATATACAAGTGCTTTGGATTACAAGCATGTTTCCAGAAGGAGTTATACTCACAAACCAAGGTTTTACTGTATATCAAAACTCATGTTATCGTGGGGTCTTACTGTATTTTTATATCATAGTAGAAATGTGAATGAATATATACTGAACTATTCCCATAATACATAGTTAAGAATGAGTATTTAATATAAAGGCAACTTTCACTTCTTAAGTGTTGCATTTATATGTTGCAAAAGATGAGTCCACAAACAAAGTGCAGTTAAGTGAACGTTCTCATACTCGAGTTGGAATGAGTCCCGGACTCCAGAATGAAGCTTCTTTTTATTAGGATAATTGCTAAAGACTACGTGCATAAAGTCAGCTAAAGCAAGTGTGTTAATCAATCTAATGGTTTAGCTTTTCAAGGTTGAATTTCTAGTTAATTGGTTTCTATAACACTAGGAAAGGTCAGGTGTGAAGGAGGATCCAGCCCTGGACAATGTTAATGGCTCTAGGCATTCTTTATGAGCCTCAGCCCAGCTGTTCAGTTGTGTAAACATGTCCTAAGACCTTGAACCTTCTCCAGCCCTTCCCTTTTGAAGTCTTTCCCTTTGATGCTTCTATCCTGCATCTCCCACATTTATATACTTACATTTTATATTTAATAGTCATGTATTAATAATATTTAGAAAAATGAGACAAACCTTTGAAAACATGGAGAAGAAATAAAATATCCTACAAATATAAGTCAACCATATATTTATTGGAATGGAAGTGTTACAAAATGTAACTTGCAGAGGATCTAATTAAAAAAACTAATGTGTGTGTTGGGGTGCCTGGGTCGCTTAGTCAGTTAAGCGTCTGACTTTAGTTCAGGTCATGTACTCACGGTCCATGAGTTTGAGCCCCGCATCAGGCTGTGGTGACAGCTCTGAGCATGGAGCC
This sequence comes from Prionailurus viverrinus, assembly GCF_022837055.1. Classification (NCBI taxonomy): domain Eukaryota; kingdom Metazoa; phylum Chordata; class Mammalia; order Carnivora; family Felidae; genus Prionailurus; species Prionailurus viverrinus. Next base: position 76,199,620 of record NC_062579.1, on the reverse strand, counting down.
TGCGTTGCATTCTGTGTCTCCCTCTCTCTCTGCCCCTCCCCCACTCATGCTCTTTCTCTCGCTCAAAAATAAACATTAAGAAAATTTAAAAAGTTATATATATATATATATATATATATATGAAATATTATGGAACAATATACACCAAAATGGTAGAAGTGGATATGATTGGATGGTTGGTGGGCTTATGGGTAATTTATATACTTTTTTTACATACTTCCTTGTAGATTCTTTTACATTTTCTCACTGGGTATGTGTAACTTCTACAATAAAGAATAGTCCACAAACAGTACAATCTTATAGCACATATTTCACACATGTACTTCTCTAGTGGAGTAGGATCTGATTTAAGACCTCCACTACCTATTTGAGGTGTGGGGTTCTTGCAATGTTTGGATGCATCACATTTGGTTCGCTTGCCCTGTTTGTGCCTGGTATGCATTAAAATGAGGCTCTCCAGGAGCACCTGGGTGGCTCAGTCAGTTACTATTAAGCATTTGACTCTTGATTTCATCTCAGGTCATGATCTCAGGGTTTGTGAGTTCCAGCCCCACATAGGGCTCCCTACTGACAATGCAGAGCCTGCTTGAGATTCTCTCTCCCTCTCAAAATAAATATATTTAAAAAAATAATAAAACAAAACAAAACAAAACAAAATAAGGCTCTCCTTAGCATGCTGTGACTATGCCTTCCTCCAATCTGAGTTTGAGATAGTCAAGCTGCAGTACTAGTCATAAATAGGAAAGGAAGTATCTCTTCCCTAAATTTTACCTGGTGAGAAACCTTTCTTTCTAGGATAATCTTTGCCAGGAAAAGTAATATTGTTGACAATAATATAATATTTTAAGCAGATTATAAAATAGTTTTAGTTACCGATTCTTTTAAAATTATGCACGAAGAGAAAAAGAAAGGATTATATTTCTGGCTCTGCTTGACAAGGAGCATTTATTTATAGTTCTTTAATCATTTCTTCCAGTGAAAATGCTTTACTTTTGCAAATAAAGGCAATAAATATTATTACTGAAAAGCAGGTTAAAAAATAATGTGCATAAAATTATCCTAGTTATATTTAAAAATGCATATAGAAGGAAAGAAAACTCTCAAGAATCTATGCTCATTTTATGTATTTGATGATTCTCAAACTTTTATTTTATCCACTTATCCATTTAACGATACTAATTAGGTGCTTACTAGGTATTGTCAACCGAAATCTATATGTCTCTTCCAGACTTTTCTTCTCAATTATCATCCCTGATTTGATGTGTTAGTGCAATTGAGTTACATCTGGCTGGATCCTAAAGTTAGCATATAAAGTAAAATCGCACCCAGTCACATTTGCCTTTGAAATATATACATCCCTACTTCATAGAATATTAACATAGGTTACAATGTTAGTGGGGGAAATCATACAAAAGTATTTCGATTTATTAGTATATGTGTAATGGGTATATGGATTTTCATGTCTATAATTCTTGTATATATTCCAAATTTTGTGCAGTTCACCTAAATTGCATACACAAAACAATGAAATACATATTTTTAAGATAACTCAGACTTATTATTATTGTATGTCACCATGTTAAAATTAACAGTAATTTATTTAGTAAATTCCTTGTTGTTTAATATTTAGATTGCCTCTGTTTTTTTCTATGTTAAGCCAAACCATCACTGAAATCTTTGCACAAAATCATTATTATTCCCTACAGAAAATTTTCAAAAATTGAAGTTGCTAGATCTAAAAATTTGAAAAATCTTATGAATTTTCAATGTATATTGCCAATTTTCAATGTATATGTACCTTGCTCCTGCAAGGTAATTTAACCAATTTAAAAGTGAACTGACAGTCCATGCAAATAACCTCACATAAAATGGATGGTATAATTTCTTTTTTTGTTCCATTACTTAATTTTATTTATTTATTTATTTATTTATTTATAAATTTATATCCAAATTAGTTAGCATACAGTGAAACAATGATTTCAGGAGTAGATTCCTTAGTACCCTTTACCCATTTAGCCCATCCCCCCTCTGACAACCCCTCCTGTAACTCTCAGTTTGTTCTCCATATTTATGAGTCTCTTCTGTTTTGTCCCCATCCCTGTTTTTATATTATTTTTGTTTCCCTTCCCTTATGTTCATCTGTTTTGTCTCTTGAAGTCTTCATATGAGTGAAGTCATATGATTTTTGTCTTTCTCTGACTGACTAGTTTCACTTAGCATAATACTCTCCAGTTCCATCCACATTGTTGCAAATGGCAAGATTTCATTCTTTTTGATTGCTGAGTAATACTCCATTCTCTCTATACATATATCACATCTTCTTTATCCATTCATCCATTGTTGGACATTTGAGCTCTTTCCATACTTTGGCTATTGTTGATAGTGCTGCTATAAACATGGGGGTGCATGCGTCCCTTCGAAACAGCACACCTGTATCCCTTGGATAAATACCTAGTAGTGCAATTGCTGGGTCGTAGGGTAGTCGTATTTTTAGTTTTTTGAGGAACCTCCGTACTGTTTTCCAGAGTGGCTGCACCAGCTTGCATTCCCACCAGCAATGCAAAAGAGATCCTCTTTCTCCTCGTCCTTGCCAACATCTGTTGTTGCTTGAGTTGTTAATGTTAGCCATTCTGATAGGTGTAAGGTGGTATTTCATTGTGGTTTTGATTTGTATTTCCCTGATGATGGGTGATGTTGAGCATTTTTTCATGTGTCAGTTGGCCATGTGGATATCTTCTTTGGAGAAGTGTCTATTCATGTCTTTGCCCATTTCTTCAGTGGGTTATTTGGTTTTTGGCTGTTGAGTTTGATAAGTTCTTTATAGATTTTGGATACTAACCCTTTATCTCATATGTAATTTGCAAATATCTTCTCCATTCTCTCAGTTACCTTTTAGTTTTGCTTATTGTTTCCTTTGCTATGTAGAGACTTTTTATTTTGATGAGGTCCCAGTAGTTCATTTTTTTCTTTACTCCCCTTGCCCCTGGAGACGTGTTGAGTAAGAAGTTGCTGTGACCAAGGTCAAAGAGGTTTTTGTCTGCTTTCTCCTCGAGGATTTTGATGGCTTCCTGTCTTACATTGAGGTCTTTCATCTCATTTTGAGTTTATTTTTTTGTGTATAGTGTAATAAAGTAGTCTAGGTTCATTCTTCTGCATGTCGCTGTCCAGTTTTGCTAGCACCATTTGCTGAAGAGAATGTCTTTTTTTTTTTTTCATTGGATATTCTTTCCTGCTTTGTCAAAGATTAGTTGGCCATATGTTTGTGGGCCCATTTCTGGGTTTTCTATTTGGTTCCATTGATCTGAGTGTCTGTTCTTGTGCCAGTACCATACTATCTTGATGATTACAGCTTTGTAGTATAGCTTGAAGTCCGGGATTATGATGCCTCCTGCTTTGGTTTTCTTTTTCAAGATTGCTTTGGCTATTCGGGGTCTTTTCTAGTTCCATACAAATTTTAGGATTATTTGTTCTAGCACTGTGAAGAATGCTGGTGTTATTTTGATAGGGATTGCATTGAATATGTAGATTGCTTTGGGAAGTATTGACATTTTAACAATATTTGTTCTTCCTATCCAGGAGCATGAAATCATTTTCCAATTTTTGTGTCTTCTTCAATTTCTTTCATAAGGTTTCTATAGTTTTCAGTGTATAAATGTTTCACTTCTTTGGTTAGATTTATTTCTCGGTATTTTATGGGTTTTGGTGCAACTGCAAATGGGATCGATTCCTTGATTTCTCTTTCTGTCGCTTCATTGTTGGTGTATAGGAATGCAACTGATTTCTGTGCATTGATTTATATCCTACAATTTTGCTGAATTCATGGATCAGTTATAGCAGTTTTTTTGGTGGAATCTTTAGGGTTTTCCATATAGAGTATCATGTCATCTGCGAAGAGTGAAATTTTGACCTCCTCCTGGCCCATTTGGATGACTTTTATTTCTTTGTGTTGTCTGATTGCAGAGGCTAAGACTTCCAAACTACGTTGAATAACAGTGGCGAGAGTGGACATCCCTGTCTTGTTCCTGACCTTAGGGGGAAAGCTCTCAGTTTTTCCCCATTGAGGATGATATTAGCATTAAGTCATTCAAATATGGCTTTTATGATCTGGAGGTATGCTTCTTCTATCCCTACCTTCTTGAGGGTGTTTATCAACAAAGGATGCTATATTTTGTCAAATGCTTTCTCTGCATATACTGAGAGGATCATATGGTTCTTGTCCTTTCTTTTATTGATGTGATGAATCATGTTAATTGTTTTGCAGATATTAAACCAGCCCTGCATCCCAGGTATAAATCCCACTTGGTCGTGGTGAATAATTTTTTTACTGTATTGTTGGATCCAATTGGTTAATATCTGGTTGAAGATTTTTGCATCCATGTTCATCAGGGAAATTGGTCTACAGTTCTCCTTTTTAGTGGGGTCTCTGTCTGGTTTTGGAATCAAGGTAATTCTGGCTTCATAGAAAGAGTTTGCAAGTTTTCCTTCTCTTTCTATTTTTTTGGAACAGCTTCAAGAGAATAGTTGTTAACTCTTCCTTAAATTTTTGGTAGAATTCCCCTGGAAAGCCATCTGGCCCTGGATTCTTGCTTTTTGGGAGATTTTTGATTACTAATTCGATTTCCTTACTGGTTATGGGTGTGTTCAAATTTTCTATTTCTTCCTGTTGTGGTAGTGTATATGTTTCTAGGAATTCGTCCATTTCTTCCAGATGGCCCATTTTTTTGGTGTATAATTGCTCATAATATTCTCTTATTATTGTTTTTATTTATGTTGTGTTTGTTGTGATCTCTCCTCTTTCATTCTTGATTTTATTTATTTGGGTGCTTTCCTTTTTCTTCTTGATCAAACTGACTAGTGGTTTATCAATTTTGTTAATTCTTTCAAAGAACCAGCTTCTGGTTTCATTGATCTGTTCTACTGTTTTGTTTGTTTGTTTGTTTTTGATAGCATTAATTTCTGCTGTAATCTGTATTATTTCCTGTCTTCTGCTGGTTTTGGGTTTTATTTGCTGTTCTTTTTCCAGCTCTTTAAGGTGTAAGGTTAGGTTGTGTATCTGAGATCTTTCTTCCTTCTTTAGGAAGGTCTGGATTAGTATATACTTTCCTCTTATGACCGCCTTTGCTGCGTCCCAGAGGTTTTGGGTTGTGGTGTTATCATTTTCATTGGCTTCCATGAACTTTTTAAGTTCCTGTTTAACTTCTTGGTCAGCCCATTCATTCTTTAGTAGGATGTTTTTTAGTCTCGAAGTATTTGTTACCTTTCCAAATTTTTTCTTGTCATTGATTTTGAGTTTCATAGCGTTGTGATCTGAAATTGCATGGTATGACCTTGATCATTTTGTACTTGTTTAGGTCTGCTTTGTGTCCCAGTATATGGTCTATGCTGGAGAATGTTCCATGTGCACTGGAGAAGAATGTATATTCTTCTGCTTTAGGATGAAATGTTCTAAATATATCTGATAAGTCCATCTCTTCCATGTGTCATTCAAAGCCATTGTTTCCTTGTTGATTTTTTGATTAGATGATCTGTCCATTGCTATGAGTGGGGTGTTGAAGTCTCCTACTATTATAGTATTACTATCGATGAGTTTCTTGATATTTGTGATTAATTGATTCATATATTAGGGTGCTGCTACATTTGGTGCATAAATATTTATAATTGTTAGGTCTTCTTGGTGGACAGACCCTTTGATTATGATATAATGCCCTTCTGCGTCTCTTGATACAGTCTTTATTTTAAAGTCTATATTGTCTGATAAGTATGGCTACTCTAGCTTTCTTTTGTTGACCATTAGCATGATAGATGGTTCTCCATCCCCTTATTTTCTTTTTTATTTAAAAAAAAATTTAGTTTTTTTTATTTATTTTTGAGACAGAAAGAGACAGAGCATGAACGGGGGAGGGGCAGAGAGAGAGGGAGACACAGAATCTGAAGCAGGCTCTAGGCTCTGAGCCATCAGCCCAGAGCCCGACGCGGGGCTCGAACTCACGGACCGTGATATCGTGACCTGAGCCGAAGTCGGACGCCTAACCAACTGAGCCACCCAGGCGCCCCTCTATCCCCTTATTTTCAATCTGAAGGTGTCTTTAGGTCTAAAGTGGGTCTCTTGTAAACAGCACATAGATGGATCTTGTTTTCTTATCCATTCTGTTATCCTATGTCTTTTGATTGGAGCATTGAGTCCATTGATGTTTAGAGTGTGTACTGAAAGTTGTGAATTTAGTGCCATTATGTTGCTTATAGGGTTGGAGTTTCTGATGGTGTTCTCTGTTCCTTTCTAATCTTTGTTGCTTTTGGTATTTATTTATTTATTTATTTATTTATTTATATTTTCATCTTTTCTCCCCTCAGAGAGTCCCCATTAAGATTTCTTGCAGGACTGGTTTATTGGTCACAAACGCCTTTACTTTTTGTTTGTCTGGGAAACTTTTTATCTCTCCTATTTTGAATGACAGCCTTGCTGGCTAAAGAATTCTTGGCCGCATATTTTTCTGATTCAGCACATTGAATATATCCTGCCACTCTTTTCTGGCCTGCCAAATTTCTGTGGATAGGTCTGTTGCAAACCTGATCTGTCTTCTCTTGTAGGTTAGGGATATATTTTCCCTTGCTGCTTTCATGATTCTCTCCTGAGTATTTTGTGAATTTGACTATGATATACCTTGTTGATGGTCGGTTTCTGTTGAATCTAATGGGGGTCCTCTGTGCTTCCTGGATTTTGATGTCTGTGTCTTTCCCCAGGTTAGGAAAGTTTTCCACTATGATTTGCTCCCAAAACCCTTCTACCCATATTTCTCTCTGTTCCTCTTCTGGGACGCCTATGATTCTGATGTTGTTCCTTTTTAATGAATCACTGATTTCTCTAATTCTTAAGTCATGCTCTTTTGTCTTAATATCCCTCTATTTTTCTGCTTCATTTTCTATGTTTCTACTTCATAAGTTTGTCCTCTATATATCTGATTCTCTGTTATGCCTCATCCATCCTTGCCGCCATGGCATCCATCCGTGATTGCAGCTTAGTTATAGCATTTTTTATTTCATCCTGAGTAGTTTTTACTTCTTTTTAATCTCCACGTAAAGGGATTCTGATCTATTTTTTACTCCAGCTAGTATTCTTATTATTGTGATTGTAAATTCTGGTTCAGACACCTTGCTTGTATCTGTGTTGGTTAAATCCATGGCTGTAGTTTCTTTGTGCTCTTTCTTTTGGCGTGAATTCCTTCATTTCGTCATTGTGAAGGGAGAAAAAGGAAGTAATGGGGTAGAAAAATTTAAATTGAAAAAATTAAAATTAAAAAATATTACAATTAAAAAATTAAAAACGCTTACACAAAATATCGAATAAATGATGCTAGATCCTAGGTGTGTTTTGGTCAGATATCCGTTCTCTAGTATCAGAACTCTGTTCTCCCCAAGCAGCAATTGTGCACCCATCCTCTATCTTCAGCTTCTGTCCACTCCCCACTTTTTCACTGTCCGTGAACAAGCCCCTGGCAGTACCTCTCTCCCCAGTTTTGTCTCAGATGCTGCTGTTTTACCCAGCCCCTTGCTTCTGAAAGACTGTGGCTTTGACCTGTTCCGACTCTCTGCAGGAGGGTCTCACTGAGCAATGGCTTAATGAGCAATGGCTGAATGTCGGCTGCACCCAGGAACTCTTGCTGGACCCTGCTGCTACCCATGCCCATGACTGTGGCCAGGTGCCAGCCCACCCCAGAAAAAGTTCATGAGATAGTGTATCAGCAGCATTTCAGGGATTATGGAATATCACAACACACATCTGACACTAGGCTTCACCCTTAATGACCTTGTTCCAGCACCAGCAACTGTGGCTGTTCTCTGGGGTCTGCTGGGTCCAGGTGGCCTCAACAGTCTCTACCAAATGTCCTTCCAGCAGTGGAACTTCTTTTCCCCGTGTGGCTTAAGAACATCCTAGACCCTGCTCTGGTCTTGGGAATTCACCCTTTCCACCACAGCATAGCCAGATATTGAGCTGTGGAGTTGCAGACTCTGTGCTTCCTTTGTTTTCAGTCTTAAAGGAATTTAAACCCTCTCCTTTATCCTTTCTCCCTTTTTAGTTTAGTCTCTGCGGCTGTTTCTAATTTTCCACTTTCTCTCCAACTTCTTTTGGGGAGGGATGCTTTTCCCATATTCTCTCCCCCCATCTCCATCTTCTCTCCACCAAAAGCGGCTCCCTGCTTGCTGCAGATTCTCTCTCCCCATGTTCACCTCTCCACGCTGCGTACCTGCTGAATTCTGTGGTTCAGGTTGTGCAATTGTTGTGTTAATCTTCAAATCAGTATTCTAGGTGTGCAGGATGGTTTAGTGTTGGTCTGGCTGTATTTCATGGACGTGAGACACACAAAAAACTTCCATGCTCTTCCTCCATCTTGGCTCCCCTCCTGATTTTTTAGAAAATATTACTCACCTTGACTGGTGAATAAGAGTACCTTGAAGTTTTAACTTGTATTTTTTGACCGCTAGTGAGTCTTATAACTTATACTTGTTCTCCATATAGATGTATTCTATGGTCAATACCTTTTTGATACCTTGTCACCGGTTTTCTGGTAGTGATAACTACTGTTATTTTGTTGATTTTTAAGAATGTTTTATTACAGATAACTGTTGTTTCAGTTAGTCTCATTAGTTGTAAGGAATAGATACTTAGGCGAGCTCAGCTGAAGCAGGATCCATGGTAAGCATTTAAGGAACAGGAAAGCACACTATTATCTTAAGGGAATCTGAGAACCAAAAGCCAGTTTCTAATGGACCTCTAGTTGTCAGGACCAGCACGTAGAGATCTGCCATTAACTTGGCTCAGCTGCTGTCTCATTCTCCCTTCCTCTCACATCCCCTTCTCCTCCTATGTCTTGTCTCTTCCTCATAGTTTCAGCTTCCTCATCTCAGGTTATTAAGGTACAGCCCTTTCCCCACAAAATTTCATGTACCCCACTAGCCCCAATCATGCACAAACTAGCTTAGAATTTCAGGTGGTCCATAGACTTCCTAGGTTGAGAACACCAGGTCTAGGTTAAGTGATATGGTCAGTGGGTGAATGAGAGTTGAGAGTTTCGAGATATATATATATATATATATATATATCTCGAAGTGTGTGTGTGTGTGATCTTAACAAGTGCCCTTCTCAATGCCCATCACCCATTTTCCCCTCCCCCCACCCCTTCCACCCTCAGTTTGTTCTCTGTATTTAAAAGTCTCATGATTTGCCTCCCTCTCTGTTTATAACTATTATTTTTTTCCCTTCCCCCATGGTCTTCTGTTAAGTTTCTCAACTCCACATATGAGTGAAAACATATATGTCTTTCTCTTATTGACTTATTTCACTTAGTGTAATACACTCCAGGTCCATCCACGTTATTGCAAATGGCAAGATTTCATTTTTTTTACTGATAAGTAATACTACATTGTGTGTGTATATATACATATGTATATGTGTGTGTGGGTATATATATATATATATATATATATCACATCTTTATCCATTCATCAGTTGATGGACATTTGGACATTTGGGCTCTTTCTACAATTTGGCTATTGTTGATAGTGCTGCTATAAACATTTGGGTACATGTGCCTCTATGAATCAGCACTCTTGTATCCTTTGGATAAATTCCTATTAGTGCTATTGCTGGGTCATAAGGTAATTGTATCTTTCATTTTTTAAGGAACCTCCACACTTTTTTCCAGAGTTGCTGCACCAGTTTGCATTCCCACCAACAATGCAAGAGAGTTTCCCTTTCTCCACATCCTCACCAACATCTGTTGTTTCCTGAGTTGTTATTTTTAGCCATTCTGAACCCTATGAGGTGGTATCGCAATGTAGTTTTGATTTGTTATTTCCTTGATGATGAGCAATGTTGAGCATCTTTTCATGTGTCTGTTAGCCATTTGGATGACTTCTTTGGCAAAATGTCTATTCATGTCTTCTGTCCATTCTTCACTGGGTTATTTGTTTTTCAGGTGTTGAGTTTGTTAAGTTCTTTATGGATTTTGGATACTAACCTTTTATCCAATATGTCATTGGCAAATATATTCTCCCATTCTGTAGGCTGTTTTTTAGTTTTGTTGATTGTTCACTTTGCTGTGCAGAAGCTTTTTATATTGATGAGGTTCGAATAGTTCATTTTTGCTTTTGTTTCCTTTGCCTTCAGAAACGTGTCAAATAAGTTGTTGTGGCTGATGTCAAAAAGGTTGTTGCCTGTTTTCTCTTCTGGGATTTTGATGATTTCCTGTCTCACATTTAGGTCTTCCATCCATTTTGAATTTATTTTTGTGTATGGTGTAAGAAAGTGGTCCAGTTTCATTCTTCTGCATGTTGCTGTCCAGTTTTCTCAGCACCATTTACTAAAGGGACTGTTTGTTTTTAACTAGATACTTTTTCCTTCTTTGCCAAAGATTAGTTGGCAATACATTTGTAGGTCCAATTCTGGGGTCTCTATTCTACTCCATTGGCCTATGCACCTGTTTTTGTGCCAATACTATACTGTCTTGAAGATTACAGCTTTGTAGTAGAGGCTAAAGTCCATGACTGTGATGCCTCCTGCTTTGTTTTTCTTTATGAGCATTACGTTGGGTATTTGGGGTCTTTGTGGTTCCATACAAATTTTAAGATTGTTTGTTCTAGCTTTGAGAAGAATGGTGGTGCTATTTTGATTATGATTGCATTGAATGTGTAGATTGATTTGGGTAGTATCAACATTTCAACAATATTTGTTCTTCTAATCCATTAGCATGAAATGTTTTTTCCATTTCTTTGTGTCTTTTTCAATTTCTTTCACAAGGTTTGTATAGTTTTCACTGTACAGATCTTTTACCTCTTTTGTTAGGTTTATTCCTAAGTATTTTATTGTTTTTTGATGCAATTGTAAATGGAATCTATTCCCTGATATCTGTGTCTGTTGCTTCATTGTTAGTGTACAGAAATGCAACTGATTTGTGTGCATTGATTTTATATACTGTGACTGCTGAATTCATGTATCAGGTCTAGAAGTTTTTGGTGTAGTCTTTTGGGTTTTCCATGTAGAGTATCATGCCATCTGTGAAAAGTGAAAGTTTGACTTCTTTGCCAATTTGGATGCCTTTTATTTCATTTTGTTGTCTGATTACTGAGGTTACAACTTCCAACACTATATTAAACAACAGTTGTGAGGGGCGCCTGGGTGGCTCAGTCAGTTAAGCGTCTGACTTCAGCTCAGGTCATAATCTCACAGTTCGTGAGTTCAAGCCCCGCATCAGGTTCTGTGCTGATGGCTCAGGCCTGGAGCCTGTTTCAGATTCTGTGTCTCCCTCTCTCTCTGACCCTCCCCCGTTCATGCTCTGTCTCTCTCTGTCTCAAAAATAAATAAACGTTAAAAAAGAATAAAAAAAAAAACAGTTGTGAGAGTGGACATCCATGATATCAGGGGGAAAGCTCTCAGTTTTTCCCCACTAAGGATTATATTTGCTGTGGGCATTTCATATATGGCTTTTATGATGTTAAGTTATGTTCCCTCTATCCTGAGTTTCTTCAGAGTTTTTTATTAAGAAAGTATAATGTAGGAAGATGGCGGTGTAGGAGGACTCTGGACTCACTGGGTCCTGCTGATCACTTAGATGCCACCTGCATCTGGCTAAATAACCCAGAAAACCGCCAGAAGACTAGCAGAACGGAGTCTCCGGAGCCAAGTGCAGATGAGAGGCCCACGGAAGAGGGTAGGAAGGGCGGAGAGGCAGTGCACGCTCCAGGGACTGGCGGGAGGGAGAAGGGGCGGAGGGGCAGCCCAACATCCAAGCAGAGACCTCGAGTCTGGCTTGCAAAAGCGAGGGGCCAGATGGAGTGTGTTCATACAGCAAGCGGGACTTAACATCTGGAAGGTTATAAGTTAACAGCTCTGCTCGGAGAGCAGGAAGGCTGGAGGACAACAGGAGGGAGAGCTGTTGAGCACCGGGATGAGACAATAGATCTCAATTTGGTGGGGAACAAAGGCGCTCACCAGCGCCATCTCCCTCGCCCATCCCCCAGCCAAAATCCCAAAGGGAACCAGTTCCTGCCAGGGAACATGCTTGCACCTCACAAACACCCAACGCTGTGCTTCTGCTCAGCAATCCCTCCAGCGGTGGGTCTGACTCCCTCCCGGTGCCGCAGGGCCCCTAGAATCGGGTCACCAAAGGAAAAGCGAGCTAAGCCTGCCCCTCCTGCCCCCGTGCACCTTGACGATCCACCCCAGCTAATACACCAGATCCCCAACACCACAAGCCTGGCAGTGTGCAAGTAGCCCAGAGGGGTCATGCCACCCCACAGTGATCCTGCCCTTAAGAGAGGGGAAGAGAAGGTACACACCAGTCTGACTGTGGCCCCATCGGTGAGCAGGGGGCATACACCAGGTCTGACTGCGACCCCTCCCACCAACTCCAGTTATTCAAGACAGCACAGAAGTGCCCTGCAGGTCTGCACCACTCCAGGGACTATCCAAAATGACCAAACAGAAGAATTCCCTTCAAAAGAATCTCCAGGAAATAACAACAGCAAACGAACTGATCAAAAACGATTTAAAAAATATAACAGAAAGTGAATTTAGAATAATAGTCATAAAATTAATCATTGGGCTTAAAAACAGTATAGAGGACAGCAGAGAATCTCTTGCTACAGAGATCAAGGGACTAAGGAACAGTCAGGAGAAGCTAAAAACGCTATAAACGAGCTGCAAAATAAAACGGAAACAACCACGACTCGGACTGAAGAGGCAGAGGAGATAATAAGTGAACTAGAAGATAAAATTATGGAAAAAGAGGGAGCTGAAAAAAGAGAGATAAAAAAATCCAGGAGTATGAGGGGAAAATTAGAGAACTAAGTGATGCACTAAAGAGAAATAATCTACGCATAATTGGTATCCCAGAGGAGGAAGAGAGAGGGAAAGGTGCTGAAGATGTACTTGAAGAAATAATAGCTGAGAACTTCCCTGAACTGGGGAAGGAAAAAGGCATTGAAATCCAAGAGGCACAGAGAACTCCCGTGGGACGAAACTTGAATCGATCTTCTGCATGATATATCATAGTGAAACTGGCAAAATACAAGGATAAAGAGAAAATTCTGAAAGCAGTGAGGGATAAACGTGCCCTAACACGTAAAGGGATACCTATAAAACTCGTGACTGATCTCTTTTCTGAAACTTGGCAGGCCAGAACGGAATGGCAGGAGAACTTCAATGTGATGAACAAAAAAAAATATGCAGCTGAGAATCCTTTCTCCAGCAAGTCTGTCATTTAGAATAGAAGGAGAAATAACGTCTTCCCAAGCAACCAAAAACTGAAGGAATTCGTCACCACTAAACCAGCCCTACAAGGTATTCTAAGGGTGATCCTGTGAGATAAAGTACCAGAGACATCGCTACAAGCATAAAACATACAGACATCACAATGACTCTAAACCTGCATCTTTCTATAATAACACTGAATGTAAATGGAATAAATGTGCCAACCAAAAGACATAAGGTATCAGAATGGATAAAAAACAAGACCCATCTCTTTGCTGTCTACAAGAGACTCATTTTAGACCTTAGGACACCTTCAGATTGAGAGTGAGGGGAGGGAGAACTATTTACCATGCTACTGGAAGTCAAAAGAAAGCTGGAGTAGCCATACTTATATCAGAAAAACTAGACTTTAAATTAAAGGCTTGAACAAGAGATGAAGAAGGGCATTATATAACCATTTACAGGGTCTATCAATCAGGAATAGCTAACAATTATAAATGTCTATGCACCGAACATGGCAGCCCCCAAATATATAAAACAATTAGTCACAAACATAAGCAACCTTATTGATAAGAATGTGGTAATTGTAGGGGACTTTAATACACCACTTGCAACAATGGATAGATCATCTAGACACATGGTCAATACAGAAACAAGGGCCCTGAAAGAGACATTGGATCAGATGGACTTGACAGATGTATTTAGAACTCTGCATCCCAAAGCAGCAGAATATACTTTCCTCTAGAGTGCACATGGAACATTCTCCAAGATAGATCACATACTGGGTCACAAAACAGTCTTTCATAAGTAGAAAAGAATTGAGATCGTACCATGCACACTTTCAGATCACAATGCTATGAAGCTTGAAATCAACCACAGGAAAAAATCTGGAAAACCTCCAAAAGCATGGAGGTTAAAGAACACCATACTATAGAATGAATGTGTCAACCAGGCAATTAGAGAAGAAATTAGAAAATATATGGAAACTACTGAAAATCAAAATATAACAATCCAAATGCTTTGGGATGCAGCGAAGGTAGTCCTGAGAGGAAAATACATTGCAAACCAGGCCTATCTCAAGAAACAAGAAAAATCCCAAATATAAAATCTAACAGCACACCTAAAGGACATAGAAGCAGAACAGCAAAGACACCCCAAACCCAGAAGAAGAAGAGAAATAATAAAGATCAGAGTCGAAATAAACAATATAGAATCTAAAAAAAACTGTAGAGCAGATCAATGAAAGCAAGAGCTGGTTTTGTGGAAAAACAAATAAAATTGAGAAACCTCTAGCCAGGCTTCTCAAAAAGAAAAGGGAGATGACCCAAATAGATAAAATCATGAATGATAATGGAAGTATTACAACCAATCCCTCAGAGATACAAGCAATTATCAGGGAATACTATGAAAAATTATATGCCAACAAACTGGACAACCTGGAAGAAATGGACAAATTCCTAAACATCCACATGCTTCCAAAAGTCAATCAGGAGGAAATAGAAAGCTTGAACAGACCCATAAACAGCGAAGAAATTGAACCAGTTATCAAAAATCTCCCAACACATAAGAGTCCAGGACCAGATGGCTTCCCAGGGGAGTTCTACCAGACGTTTAAAACAGAGATAATACCTATCCTTCTCAGGCTATTCCAAAAAATAGAAAGGGAAAGAAAACTTCCAGACTCATTCTAGGAAGCCAGTATTACTTTGATTCCTAAACCAGACAGAGACCCAGTTAAAAAAGAGAACTACAGAGAAGGAAGAGGAAGATGGCGGCGTAGGAGGACGCTGGGCTCACCGCGCGTCCTGGTGATCACTTAGATTCCACCTACACCTGCCTAAATAACCCAGAAAACCACGAGAGGATTAGCAGAATGGAGTCGCTGGAGCCAAGTGCAGACGAGAGGCCCACGGAAGAGGGTAGGAAGGGCGGCAAGGCGGTGCGCGCTCCACAGACTGGCCGGAGGGAGCCGGGGCAGAGGGGCGGCTCGCCGGCCAAGCAGAGCCCCTGAGTCTGGCTTGCAAAAGCGGAGGGGCCTGACAGACTGTGTTCCAACAGCAAGCGCGGCTTAGCGTCTGGGAGGACATAAGTTAACAGCTCTGCTCGGAAAGTGGGAAGGCTGGAGGACAAAGGGAGGGAGAGCTGCTGAGCCCCCGGACGACAGAGCTCAGTTTGGTGGGGAACAAAGGCGCTCGCCAGCGCCATCTCCCCCGCCCATCCCCCAACCAAAATCCCAAAGGGAACCGGTTCCTGCCGGGGAAATTGCTCGCTCCGTGCAAACACCCAACTCTGCGCTTCTGCGGAGCCAAACCTCCTGCAGCGGATCTGACTCCCTCCCGCTGCCACAGGGCCCCTCCTGAAGTGGATCAGCTAAGGAGAAGCGAGCTAAGCCTGCCTCTCCTGCCCCTGTGCACCTTGCCTACCCACCCCAGCTAATACGCCAGATCCCCAGCATCACAAGCCTGGCAGTGTGCAAGTAGCCCAGACAGGCCACGCCACCCCACAGTGAATCCTGCCCCTAGGAGAGGGGAAGAGAAGGCACACACCAGTCTGACTGTGGCCCCAGCGGTGGGCTGGGGGCAGACATCAGGTCTGACTGTGGCTCCGCCCATCAACTCCAGTTATACAACAAGCACAGGAGAAGTGCCCTGCAAGTCCTCAACACGCAAGGGACTATCCAAAATGACCAAGCGGAAGAACTCCCCTCAGAAGAATCTCCAGAAAATAACAACAGCTAATGAGCTGATCAAAAAGGATTTAAATAATATAACACAAAGCGAATTTAGAATAATAGTCATAAAATTAATTGCTGGGCTTGAAAACAGTATAGAGGACAGCAGAGAATCTTGCTACAGAGATCAAGGGACTAAGGAACAGTCACGAGGAGCTGAAAAACACTTTAAACGAAATGCATAACAAAATGGAAACCACCACGGCTCGGATTGAAGAGGCAGAGGAGAGAATAGGTGAACTAGAAGATAAAGTTATGGAAGAAGAGGAAGCTGAGAAAAAGAGAGATAAAAAAAATCCAGGAGTATGAGGGGAAAATTAGAGAACTAAGTGATACACTAAAAAGAAATAATATACGCATAATTGGTATCCCAGAGGAGGAAGAGAGAGGGAAAGGTGCTGAAGGGGT
Organism: Prionailurus viverrinus; assembly: GCF_022837055.1. Classification (NCBI taxonomy): domain Eukaryota; kingdom Metazoa; phylum Chordata; class Mammalia; order Carnivora; family Felidae; genus Prionailurus; species Prionailurus viverrinus. Next base: position 76,183,235 of record NC_062579.1, on the reverse strand, counting down.
ACTTGAAGAAATAATAGCTGAGAACTTCCCTGAACTGGGGAAGGAAAAAGGCATTGAAATCCAAGAGGCACAGAGAACTCCCTTCAGACGTAACTTGAATCGATCTTCTGCACAACATATCATAGTGAAACTGGCAAAATACAAGGATAAAGAGAAAATTCTGAAAGCAGCAAGGGTTAAACGTGCCCTCACATATAAAGGGAGACCTATAAGACTCGTGACAGGTCTCTCTTTTGAAACTTGGCAGGCCAGAAAGAATTGGCACGAGATTTTCAGTGTGTTAGACAGAAAAAATATGCAGCCGAGAATCCTTTATCCAGCAAGTCTGTCATTTAGAATAGAAGGAGAGATAAAGTTCTTCCCAAACAAACAAAAAATGAAGGAATTTATCACCACTAAACCATCCCTACAAGAGATCCTAAGGGGGACCCTGTGACACAAAGTACCAGAGACATCGCTACAAGCATAAAACATACAGACATCACAATGACTCTAAACCCGTATCTTTCTATAATAACACTGAATGTAAATGGATTAAATGCGCCAACCAAAAGACATAGGGTATCAGAATGGATAAAAAAACAAGACCCATCTATTTGCTGTCTACAAGAGACTCATTTTAGACCTGAGGACACCTTTAGATTGAGAGTGAGGGGATGGAGAACTATTTATCATGCTACTGGAAGCCAAAAGAAAGCTGGAGTAGCCATACTTATATCAGACAAACTAGACTTTAAATTAAAGGCTGTAACAAGAGATGAAGAAGGACATTATATAATAGTTACAGGGTCTATCCACCAGGAAGAGCTAACAATTATAAATGTCTATTCACCGAATACCGGAGCCCCCAAATATATAAAACAATTACTCATAAACATAAGCAACCTTATTGATAAGAATGTGGTCATTGCAGGGGACTTTAACACCCCACTTACAGAAATGGATAGATCATCTAGACACACGGTCAATAAAGACACAAGGGCCCTGAATGAGACATTGGATCAGATGGACTTGACAGATATATTTAGAACTCTGCATCCCAAAGCAACAGAATAGACTTTCTACTCGAGTGCACATGGAACATTCTCCAAGATAGATCATATACTGGGTCACAAAACAGCCCTTCATAAGTTTACCAGAATTGAAATTATACCATGCACACTTTCAGATCACAATGCTATGAAGCTTGAAATCAACCACAGGAAAAAGTCTGGAAAACCTCCAAAAGCATGGAGGTTAAAGAACACCCTGTTAACGAACGAGTGGGTCAACCGGGCAATTAGAGAAGAAATTAAAAAATATATGGAAACAAACGAAAATGAAAACACAACAATCCAAATGCTTTGGGACGCAGCGAAGACAGTCCTGAGAGGAAAATACATTGTAATCCACGCCTATCTCAAGAAACAAGAAAAATCCCAAATACAAAATCTAACAGCACACTTAAAGGAACTAGAAGCAGAACAGCAAAGGCAGCCTAAACCCAGCAGAAGAAGAGAAATAATAAAGATCAGAGCAGAAATAAACAATATAGAATCTAAAAAAACTGCAGAGCAGATCAACGAAAACAAGAGTTGGTTTCTTGAAAAAAATAAACAAAATTGACAAACCTCTAGCCAGGCTTCTCACAAAGAAAAGGGAGATGACCCACATAGATAAAATCATGAATGAAAATGGAATTATTACAACCAATCCCTCAGAGATACAAGCAATTATCAGGGAATACTATGAAAAAGTATATGCCAACAAACTGCACAACCTGGAAGAAATGGACAAATTCCTGAACACCCACACTCTTCCAAAACTCAATCAGGAGGAAATAGAAAGCTTGAACAGACCCATAACCAGCAAAGAAATTGAATCTGTTATCAAAAATCTCCCAACAAATAAGAGTCCAGGACCAGATGGCTTCCCAGTGGAGTTCTACCAGACGTTTAAAGCAGAGAAAATACCTATCCTTCTCAAGATATTCCAAGAAATAGAAAGGGAAGGAAAACTTCCAGACTCATTCTATGAAGCCAGTATTCCTTTGATTCCTAAACCATACAGAGACCCAATAAAAAAAGAGAACTACAGGCCAATATCCCTGATGAATATGGATGCAAAAATTCTCAATAAGATACTAGCAAATCGAATTCAACGGCATATAAAAAGAATTATTCGCCATGATCAAGTGGGATTCATTCCTGGGATGCAGGGCTGGTTCAACATTCACAAATCAATCAACGTGATACATCACATTAACAAAAAAAAAAGAGAAGAACCATATGATCCTGTCAATCGATTCAGAAAAGGCCTTTGACAAAATCCAGCACCCTTTCTTAATAAAAACCCTTGGAAAGTCGGGATAGAAGGAACATACTTAAAGACTATAAAAGCCATTTATGAAAAGCCCACAGCTAACATCATCCTCAACGGGGAAAAACTGAGAGCTTCTTCCCTGAGATCAGGAACACGACAGGGATGTCCACTCTCACCGCTGTTGTTTAACATAGTGTTGGAAGTTCTAGCATCAGCAATCAGACAACAAAAGGAAATCAAAGCATCAAAATTGGCAAAGATTAAATCAAGCTTACACTTTTTGCAGATGACATGATATTATACATGGAAAATCCGATAGACTCCACCAAAAGTCTGCTAGAACTGATACATGAATTCAGGAAAGTTGCAGGATACAAAATCAATGTACAGAAATCAGTTGCATTCTTATACACTAACAATGAAGCAACAGAAAGACAAATAAAGAAACTGATCTCATTCACAATTGCACCAAGAAGCATAAAATACCTAGGAATAAATCTAACCAAAGATGTAAAGGATCTGTATGCTGAAAACTATAGAAAGCTTATGAAGGTAATTGAAGAAGATTTAAAGAAATGGAAAGACATTCACTGCTCATGGATTGGAAGAATAAATATTGTCAAAATGTCAAAACTACCCAAAGCTATCTACACATTCAATGCAATCCCAATCAAAATTGCACCAGCATTCTTCTCGAAACTAGAACAAGCAATCCTAAAATTCATATGGAACCACAAAAGGCCCCGAATAACCAAAGTAATTTTGAAGAAGAAGACCAAAGAAGGAGGCATCACAATCCCAGGCTTTAGCCTCTACTCCAAAGCTGTCATCATCAAGACAGCATGGTATTGGCACAAAAACAGACACATAGACCAATGGAATAGAATAGAAACCCCAGAACTAGACCCACAAAAGTATGGCCAACTCATCTTTGACAAAGCAGGAAAGAACATCCAATGGAAAAAAGACAGCCTCTTTAACAAATGGTGCTGGGAGAACTGGACAGCAACATGCAGAAGGTTGAATCTAGACCACTTTCTCACATCATTCACAAAAATAAACTCAAAATGGATAAAGGACCTGAATGTGAGACAGGAAACCATCAAAACCTTTGAGGAGAAAGCAGGAAAAGACCTCTCTGACCTCAGCTGTAGCAATCTCTTACTTGACACATCCCCAAAGGCAAGGGAATTAAAAGCAAAAGTGAATTACTGGGACCTTATGAAGATAAAAAGATTTTGCACAGCAAAGGAAACAACCAACAAAACTAAAAGTTGACCAATGGAATGGGAAAAGATATTTGCAAATGACATATTGGACAAAGGGCTAGTATCCAAAATCTATAAAGAGCTCACCAAACTCCACACCCGAAAAACAAATAACCCAGTGAAGAAATGGGCAGAAAACATGAATAGACACTTCTCTAAAGAAGACATCCGGATGGCCAACAGGCACATGAAAAGATGTTCAGCGTCGCTCCTTATCAGGGAAATACAAATCAAAACCGCACTCAGGTATCACCTCACGCCAGTCAGAGTGGCCAAAATGAACAAATCAGGAGACTATAGATGCTGGAGAAGACGTGGAGAAATGGGAACCCTCTTGCACTGTTGGTGGGAATGCAAACTGGTGCAGCCACTCTGGAAAGCAGTGTGGAGGTCCCTCAGAAAATTAAAAATAGACCTACCCTATGACCCAGCAATAGCACTGCTAGGAATTTATCCAAGGGATACAGGAGTACTGATGCATAGGGGCACTTGTACCCCAATGTTCATAGCAGCACTCTCAACAATAGCCCAATTATGGAAAGAGCCTAAATGTCCATCAACTAATGAATGGATAAAAAAATTGTGGTTTATATACACAATGGAGTACTACTTGGCAATGAGAAAAAATGAAATATGGCCTTTTGTAGCAACGTGGATGGAACTGGAGAGTGTGATGCTAAGTGAAATAAGCCATACAGAGAAAGACAGATACCATATATTTTCACTCTTATGTGGATCCTGAGAAACTTAACAGGAACCCATGGGGGAGGGGAAGGAAAAAAAAAAGAGGTTAGAGTGGGAGACAGCCAAAGCATAAGAGACTGTTAAAAACTGAGAACAAACTGAGGGTTGATGGGGGGTGGGAGGGAGGGGAGGTTGGGTGATGGGTATTGAGGAGGGCACCTTTTGGGATGAGCACTGGGTGTTGTATGGAAACCAATTTGACAATAAATTTCATATATATATAAAAAAAAGAGAACTACAGGCCAATATCCCTGATGAATATGGATACAAAAATTCTCAATAAGGAACTCGCAAATTGAATTCAACAGCATATAAAAAGAATTATTCACCACGATCAAGTGGGATTCATTCCTGGGATGCAGGGCTGGTTCAACATTCACCAATCAATCAACGTGATACATCACATTAATAAAAGAAAAGATAAGAACCATATGATCCTGTCAATCTATGCAGAAAAGGCATTTGACAAAATTCAGCACCCTTTCTTAAAAAAACCCTTCAGAAAGTCGGGATAGAAGGAACATACTTAAAGACTATAAAAGCCATTTATGAAATGCCCACAGCTAACATCATCCTCAATGGGGAAAAACTGAGAGCTTTTTCCCTGAGGTCAGGAACACGACAGGTTGTCCACTCTCACCGCTGTTGTTTAACATAGTGTTGGAAGTTCTAGCATCAGCAATCAGACAACAAAAGGAAATCAAAGGCATCAAAATTGACAAAGATTAAATCAAGCTTACACTTTTTGCAGATGACATGATATTATACATGGAAAATCCGATGGACTCCACCAGAAGTCTGCTAGAACTGATACATGAATTCAGCAAGTTTGCAGGATACAAAATCAATGTACAGATATCAGTTGCATTCTTAAACACTAATAATGAAGCAACAGAAAGACAAATAAAGAAACTGATCCCATTCACAATTGCACCAAGAAGCATAAAATACCTAGGGCTAAATCTAACCAAAGATGTAAAAGTTCTGTATGCTGAAACTATAGAAAGCTTATGAAGGAAAGTGAAGGAGATGTAAAGAAATGGAAAAAACATTCCATGATCATGGATTGGAATAAGAAATATTGTCAAAATGTCAATACTACCCAAAGCTATCTACAAATTCAATGCAATCCCAATCAAAATTGCACCAGCATTCTTCTCGAAACTCGAACAAGCAATCCTAATATTCACATGGAACCACAAAAGGCCCCGAATAGCCAAAGTAATTTTGAAGAACTTGACCAAAGCAGGAAGCATCACAATCCCAGACTTTAGCCTCTACTACAAAGCTGTAATCATCAAAGCAGCATTGTGTTGATACAAAAGCAGACATATAGACCAATGGAAGAGAATAGAAACCCCAGAACTAGACCCACAAACGTATGGTCAACTCATCTTTGACAAAGCAGGAAAGAACATCCAATGGAAAAAAGAGAGTCTTTTAACAAATGATGCTGGGAGAACTGGACAGCAACATGCAGAAGATTGAAGCTAGACCACTTTCTCACACCATTCACAAAAATAAACTCAAAGTGGATAAAGGACCTGAATGTGAGACAGGAAACCATCACAACCCTAGAGGAGAAAGCAGGAAAAGACCTCTCTGACCTCAGCCGCAGCAATCTCTTACTTGACACATCCCCAAAGGCAAGGGAATTAAAAGCCAAAATGAACTACTGGGACCTTATGAAGATAAAAAGATTCTGCACAGCCAAGGAAACAACCAACAAAACTAAAAGGCAACCAACGGAATGGGAAAAGATATTTGCAAATGACATATTGGACAAAGGGCTAGTGTCCAAAATCTATAAAGAGCTCACCAAACTCCACACCCGAAAAACAAATAACCCAGTGAAGAAATGGGCAGAAAACATGAATAGACACTTCTCTAAAGAAGACATCCGGATGGCCAACAGGCACATGAAAAGATGTTCAGCGTCGCTCCTTATCAGGGAAATACAAATCAAAACCGCACTCAGGTATCACCTCACGCCAGTCAGAGTGGCCAAAATGAACAAATCGGGAGGCTATAGATGCTGGAGAGGACGTGGAGAAACGGGAACCCTCTTACACTGTTGGTGGGAATGCAAATTGGTGCAGCCACTCTGGAAAACAGTGTGGAGGTTCCTCAGAAAATTAAAAATAGACCTACCCTATGACCCAGCAATAGCACTGCTAGGAATTTACCCAAGGGATACAGGAGTACTGACGCATAGGGGCACTTGTACCCCGATGTTTATAGAAGCACTCTCAACAATAGCCAAATGTTGGAAAGAGCCTAAATGTCCATCAACTAATGAATGGATAAAGAATTTGTGGTTTATATACACAATGCAGTACTACGTGGCAATGAGAAAGAATGAAATATGGCCCTTTGTAGCAACGTGGATGGAACTGGAGAGTGTGATGCTAAGTGAAATAAGCCATACAGAGAAAGTCAGATACCATATATTTTCACTCTTATGTGGATCCTGAGAAACTTAACAGAAACCCATGAGGGAGGGGAAGGAAAAAAAAAAGACTTTAGAGTGGGAGACAGCCAAAGCATAAAAGACTCTTGAAAACTGAGAACAAACTGAGGGTTGATGGGGGGTGGGAGGGAGGGGAGGGTGGGTGATGGATATTGAGGAGGGCACCTTTTGGGATGAGCACTGGGTGTCGTATGGAAACCAATTTGACAATAAATTTCATATATATAAACAAAGAAGGTGTACTGTATCTTGTCAAATGCTTTTTCAACATCCTTTGACAGGGTTATATGGTCCTTATCTTTCTTTTAATATGATGTATCACATTGATTGATTTGCCAATATTGAACCAGCTCTGCAGCCCAGGAATGAATCCCACTTGATCATGGTTAATAATTCTTTTAACATACTGTTGAATTTGATTTGCTAGTATATTATTGAGAATTTTTGCATCCATGGTCGTTAGGGATATTGGCCTGTAATTCTCGTTTTTAGTGGAGTCTTTGGTTTGGGAATCAAGGTAATGCTGACTTCATAGAATGGGTTTGGAAGGTTTCCTTCTGTTTCTAGTTTTGTAACAGCTTGAGAAGAATAGGTAGTAGCTCTGCTTTAAATGTCTGGTAGAATTCCCCTGGAATGCCATCTGACCCAGGACTCTTATTTGTTGGGAGATTTTTGATAACCAGTTCAATTTCTTCACTGGTTATGGGTCTGTTTCTTCCCATTTGACTCTTGGTAGTGTGTGGATATCTAGGAATTTGTCCATTTCTTCCAGATGTCCAGTTTGTTGGAATATACTTTTTCATAGTATTATCTAATGTTTGTATTTCTGTGGTGTTGTTTGTAATCTCTCGTCTTTCATTTGTGATTTTATCTATTTGTATCCTCTTTCTTTTCTTTTTGAGATGTCTGTCTAGGGGTTTATCAATTCTGTTTATTCTTTCAAAAATCGAGATCTTAGGGACATTGATGTGTTCTGTTTTTTTTGTTTGTTTGTTTTTTTTGTTTTGTTTTTGTTTTTGTTTTGGTGGGGGGAGATTCTATATTGTTTATTTTTGCTCTAATCTTTATTTCTCTTCTTCTGCTGGCTTTGGAGTTTCTTTGCTGCTCTGTCTCTAGCTCCTTTAGTTGTGAGGTTAGATTCTGTATTTGAGATTTTTCTTGCTTCTTGATATAGGCCTAGATTGTGATGCATTTCCCTCTTAGGACTGCCTTTGCTGCCTCCCAAAGGGTTTGGACTGTCATGTTCTCATTTTCATTTGCTTCCATATCTTTTATAAGTTCTTCTTAAATTTCCTGGTGAACCCATTCATTCTTTAGTAGGATGTTCTTTAACTTTCATGTACTTAGAGGCTTTCCATTTTTTTTTCTTGCGATTGATTTCAAGTTTCCAAAGCGTTGTGATCTGAAAATATGCATGGAATGATCTCAATTCCTTTATATTTTTTGAGCGCTGTTTTGTGACCCCCCCCCACGTGATCTATTTTGGAGAATGTTCCGTGGCACTCAAGAAGAATGTGTCTTCTGTTTTTGGATGAAAGGATCTGAATATATCTGTTAAGTCCATCCAGTCCAATGTGTCATTCAGAACCATCGTTTCCTTACTGATTTTCTGCCTAGATGATCTGTCCATTGCGGCAAGTGAAGTATTAAATTCCCCTACAAGCACAGTATTGCTATCTATACATTTATTTATTTTTGTGATTAATTGATTTATATATTTGTGTTCCCTTGCTGGGGGCATAAATATTTACAACTGTTAGCTCTTCTTGATGGTTAGACCCCTTAATTATGATATAATGCCCTTCTTCAATTCTTGTTAGTCTTTGTTTTAAAATCTAGTTTATCTGGGAGTGCCTGGTTGGCTCAGTTGGTTAAGCATATGACTTTGGGTCAGGTCATGATCTCATGGCTTATGAGTTTGAGCTCTGTATCGTGCTCTGTGCTAACAATTCAGAGCCTGGATCCTGCTTTGGATTCTGTGTCTCTCTCTCTTTCTGCCTCTCCCCCTGTTTGTACTCTGGATCTCTCAAAAATAAAATAAACATTAAGAAAAATCTAGTTTGTCTGATATAAGTATGGCTACTCTGGCTTCCTTTTGACATCCCATAGCATGATAGATGGTTCTCCATCCCTTCAGATCTAAAATGAGTCTCTTGTAGGCAGCATATAGACGGATATTGTTTTTCTTTTTTAATCCATTCTGATAGTGTATGCCTTTGATTGGGGAATTTAGTCCATTTACATTCAGAATGATCATTGAAAGATACGGATTTAGTGTCATTGTGTTATCTGTAGGTTTTGTACTTGTGGTGTTATCTCTGGTCTCTGTAGTTTTGCTGTTTCTACTATCAGTGTACCCTTTAGGATCTCTGGAAGGGCTGGTTTAGTGGTCAGGAACTCCTTTAGCTTTTGTTTGTCTGGGAAAGCCTTTATCTCTCCTTCCATTCTAAATGACACCCTTGCTGGATAAAGGATTCTTGGCTGCATATTTTTCCTATTCAGTGCTTTGAATATTTCCTGCCACTCCCTTGTGGCCTGAGTGGGTGAGAGTTTCTTAAACCCTGGCCTAAGCTTGGCCAGGGGGCCATCATGATGGGGATGGGAAGGCAGGCAGCAACCCTGCAGCAAGGCTAAGCTAGGCTCTTTCTGAGCTCCCTGGAAGTAAGGAGGCCAGAGGTGAGAGGCCTAGCAGGCTACATCCTTCTAACAGAACATAACTGAAACAATTATTTATGAAACCATTATTTGTGTTTCTCTAAAATGGGACAAAAATAAGACAGTTAGGCTCTACTGGGACTAATTTACTGAACATATAAAGTGTTGATTTGTTTTAGAAAAATTTAGGTTTAAAATTTCCAAACTAATAGCCTGTATTAAAAAAAAATATATTCAAGAAGCGTTATTAGAACATTTTCTAATTGACAAATATAAACATGACCAAGTTATGAAGGATTTCTTATTTAATAGAACATTTTATTTTTTATCATAAATTACTTTTCTCCCCAAAGAGTATGTCTTAAACATTGTGAACATTCAGCATGTTTTAAAATTTTCCCCTTGCTTTGTAACTGATGGAAAATATTTTCTATTGTTTATATGTTAATTTAGCCAAATAGCAAGGCACTACTGTGAAAAGAGAAATCTTGGGATACTCATTATTTTCCCTTCCAAAATGTAACTGTTGTATTTCTTTAATGTAAAAACAAAGCATTTTAAGTTTAAAAAATGGAATAGAAAGTATGTAAAAGAAAGTTAGTGTTCCACTTTCCACTGCCAGCCTTCTTTCCTGATACCTAACTTTATGCCTATTTAGGTGAAAGCAAGGACCTCAGGGGGAAAATAATGACAATGATGAGACGAGGCCTAGAGAAGGAACAGTTTGGGGGCAGGAGAAACAAGAGAAAGAGCTAATTCCATAAGAATTGCAAATGGACAGTAACTCCAAGAGGAAGTGCTGCTTCTCATTGACGATCAGAAAAGCCAAAGACTGTATCTTATTTCCCAAAATGCCAAGGTGGAAAAAGAGACATTCCATATCCAGGGTGATGGAGTAGGGGATGAAGGTTCCTGCTGCCTTACCTATACTCCTCTGTGACATGGCTGTCACATGACTGGAGTCTATCTGGGCCCAAGTCCCTTTTTCTTTTGTATCCTCTGAGTAATAATTCCTGCTGCAGAAGAGGAAAAACTTCAAGTCAAGGAATAAGGGCAAAGCAACTATTGAGGAACGCTGTAGGTTTGTGTTCCTACTGGAGCAGGCTGGTGTAACTCTGGTCCTGCAATGGCTGGCAGCTGAGCGCAGAACCCCCAACTGGGTCAATCCTCATTTTTGACACCCCCTTTTTACCGAAACTCCATTGTGGTTGGTCTTGGGGACAAGCAGCATATGAATATGGATATATGGGTATACTCTGGAAAGCTTTAACTTCTACAAGCCTCGCTCCCTGTGTCCCATGCTGATTTTGGTGCAAAACATTTTGGTAGTAAGGGTGTGGAAACAAATCACAGGAGAAGGCAATAGAGAGACATGGAATGCAAAAGTTCTATTTTAAGTAGTGCCCCCTCTTGCACCATTGTGGGTATTTAAAAGACCAGGAGTACCAGGGCAGAGGGTGGCTTTGGAGAAACAGGATGGATAAGGAGTGACAAAGTTAGGATACAAAGTGCTGGGAGACGAGGGGTGGGTGATGGGTCTGCAGCTTGCTTTTGGCTGCAGCAGCACAGGTTCCCCTCACCCCATCCCTCTGCAAGCCTGAGGGTCAGAGAGTCAGGGCTGCACACCTTCCAGTGAGAATGCATAGGTGGAGGGGGAGGAGACTGCAAGGATAAGCACTGGTGCATGCGACTAAGTGTGGTGGAGATGGGAACACACCCTTTCTGAGCCCCTCCTCCCTCCAGGTCTTCCTTTTTGGTGCCTGCAGTAGTCCTGAGGAAGGATCTACAGGAAAAATGGCAAGCTTCAGAGGAGGAAGGAGAGAGGAGCCAGTGGAAGAGAGGAGGCTGTGACTGGATTCCCCACTAGAGGGCGAAAGAGTCCTCTCAGGTGAAAAAAAATAGAATTAAAAAAAAAAAACTCTTGATATCAGAATCTTGAAAGGTGCCTAGTAAGGCCTCTGTCCCAGGGCGGAGATTTCCACCAAGCTTTCAGTCCTTTTGCTTTCCTATTGTCTTCTAGAAGTAATGGAGTCTAAAGGGAATAAATGGGCGGGACAGGGGGAGGGATTTCAACATGGAAAATATCCTCCAGGAAAAAAGGAAAAGGGAAGAAAGGGAGGGTGAGCAGGTCTCTCTGCAGAATGGAGAGGAAGCTCCTCTTATGGGAGGGAATGAAGGCCAAGAGCCAGAAGTCAACAATGGAGTTAGACTCCACTTTCCCAGGATCTTAGAAGAGGGATGCGCAAGAGTCTTGTCAGTTACATTAACATCATAGATGGAGGGGCACCTGGGTGGTTGAGTGGGTTAGACATTCGATTTCATCTCAGGTCAAGATCTCACAGTTCCTGGGTTTGAGCCCCGCGTGGGGCTGTATGCTGACAGCTCAGAGCCTGCAGCTTGCTTTGGATTTTGTGTCTCCCTCTCTCTCTGCCACCACCCCCCCCCATCCGCACTCTGTCTCTCTCTCAAAAATAAGTAGACATTAAAAAAAAATCATAGATGGAGATGTAGATGATATACAATGGTTCGTGGAAGAGATGAAAGAGTTAAATTCAGGTAAATGAAGTTAAGGTATAGTCCACATGGCCTTAGTGGGGACTACCCTCATCATTAAAACCACGTTGAGTTTTCCTTTATGCCTTAAAAACTGAGATTTTCTCTGGAAATAATACTTTTCAAGCTTGTTTTCTGTTTCTTTGCCTTTTCTTGATGTAATTTTGCTAACTCAGTTGCTTCAAAACTTTTAGTATTGCCAGCTTCTATTTGAATATTGCATTCTAATCAACAGAGCTTTGTCAGCAGAGGTGTTTCACACATTTGAATAGAAAGATGTTCATTATTTATTTATTTTAGTATTGTTGACTCACAATGTTACATTAGTTTCAGGTGTACAGTTCATTATGTTTTTTTAAAGTGAAAAAGTGGGTGGGAAGGAGGGGAGGGTGGGTGATGGGTATTGAGGAAGGCACCTTTTGGGATGAGCACTGGGTGTTGTATGGAAACCAATTTGACGATAAATTTCATATTTAAAAACAAATTACAATTAAATTAAAATAAATAAAGTGAAAAAGTTACAAATCAATGTGTAAATTTGTTGTTGCTTCATTTTTTAATCATGTATTTTGTATTGAACAAAGATTATTAAGTATATATACTAAAATGGGACTGTTTATCTTTATATGGCATAATTATACATGATTAAACTTTTTTTTCTCTTTCAGAACCATGCTTTCCAAGAATTTGTATGTATTACTGGTATCCCTACATATAATAAAAAATAGTTAAAGTAATATGTTAATCAGCTTTTTAAAAAAATGCCATTCAAGGTTCTGTGGAGGTGGGGAGGGGTCAGGAGCCAGTTAAAGTCCTGGGGGTGGGGTGCCAAAGTAATTAAAATTTTTAAAAATTACCATTTAATAAAAACTTGTTGAAAGAACAAAAAGTGCATTTCAAATTATTTTTTAGAATTTCTTTTTTTAAATTTGTTTTTAATGTTTATTTTTGAGAGACAGTGAGAGACAGAATACAAGTAGGGGAGGGGCAGAGACAGAGGGAGATGCAGAATCTGAAGCAGGCTCCAGGCTCTGAGCTATCAGCACAAAACCCAACATGGGGCTTGAGCCCATGAACCATGAGATCATGATCTGAGCTGAAGATGGACGCCTAACCGACTAAGCCACCCAGGTGCCCCTATTTTTTAGAATTTATTAATCAGCACTATAAGCCCTAGTGTTTATTACCATGACATTACTTTAAAGGGTCACCCTTATCACCTATGAAAAGGAAATACTATTTGCCTCTGGAGCTGCTCAGTGGATCAGATGAGGTACTGAACACGTGAACTATGTTAGCTTGGACCCTACCACACTCCCCTGCCTTCTCAGAAACCCAAACCCCACAGATACTCAGGGAGGGTTGAGAGATTACTAATATGTGCCAAGGACAAGTTCAGACAGCTAAAAAGTGGGTACCACCCTTCCCTGGATTCTGTCATTTCTTCTAGACACTACTGTCATTTCATCCTCATGTTTTTCCCTCTGTTGACAGTGTTTGATGTGTTGGAGTCTTCAAAGTAACAAAACTCCACTGATTTCTACTGTTACCCTTATGAGGGTGGGTACCACACAAACATGCTTCAGCAATTAATATCTTAACCCAAGGTTTTAGTAAAAATAGGCTTTTTCTGTTTTACTTGTAAGTCCTCTGCTCTCCAGAAACTCAGATATGAATCCATTTGGATGGAGAATTCTGGGTCAAGACATGAATATAAGACTTCATTAATAAAGTAAATGATGAATAATATAAAATGATAGCTTGAACAGTTGGATCCAGCCATTGTTATCTTGTTTTTAAGTTCATTTATTTATTTTAAGAGAGAGAAAGCAGAGGAGGAGCAGAGAGGGAGAGAGAATCCCAAGCAAGCCCCTCCTGTCAGCACGGAGCCTGACACAGGGTTGGATCCCAGAACCATGAGACCATGACCTAAGCCAAGATCAAGAGTCAGAAGCTTAACCTACTAAACCACCCAGGCACCTCTATTATCTTAATTATAATAAAGACTATGTTGGCTTTCTATATATTTTAGCAGTGGAACTTTCAATAATAATCTTCAGATGGTGACAGCATTGGCTTTTTTATGCCTTTCATGATCTTGCCAGAGATGACTTCTGGGCAGACCCATCCACTAGGGCAGCAGGCATACAAGAAGTGTATAAATTACAGAGATTTTCACCTTATTAGATCAAAACTGAGTAACACCCCTAAAACCTGATCTTATTCTTACATGAAGGAGTTTAAAATATTTTGTAAGATTAAAAAAATCCAGGGGTGCCTGTGTGGTTTTGCCAGTTAAGCTTCCCACTCTTGGTTTTGGCACAGGTCATGATCTTACATTTGTGGGTTTGAGCCCCATGTTGGGCTCTGCGCTGACAGTGCAGAGCCTGCTTGGGATTTTCTCTCTCCCTTTCTCTCTGCCCCTCCCATGTTCTGTCTCTCCCTCTCTCTCTCAAAATAAAGAAACTTTTAAAAAAATCAATAAAAGTGATATCAGTTACTCCTCTGCAAAATTGTGCCATTCTTATAGCAAGTACAGTTTCTTTATCAACCTTATATTCCTAATGCCTGTTGCAATGTTTGACATATTGTAAATGTTGAATAAATGTTCACTATGGACATTATGACTCTGGGGATCCTTAAGTCCTTGATCCAGTTCTGACTCTTGACTAAAGAACATCAAATAATTCATTTCATTTCTCTAGAGGCAAAGATTTGCATTTCTTAAGGAGTCTAGTAGGGTCTGGATGGCATGCCAAATTAAAACATGAATAAAATTTAGTGTGATTTTCAAGTGTGTCACAGACTGCTTGCTTTAGAATTTTCTCTCTCTTGCTAACAATGTAGACTTTGGCACTCCTTCCTACATTCTGTGAATCAACACGCTTCCAATTGGCCCCCAAAACATATGTTATTATCATGCTCCCCTGAGAGATTCTGATGTGGACTAATGCTGGAGAACCACTGGTAGTGCAGCAGAACTACAATTACATTAAGTGTCATTTTAGTCCATTTGGGCTGTAGTGACAAAAATACTATAGGCTGGGTGGCTTAAATAACAGAAATTTATTTCTTATATTTCTGGGGGCTGCAAAGTCCAAGATCAAGGCCCTGGCAGATTTGGTATCTGGAGATGGTCCACTTCATGTTTTACAGACTGCCAGTCTCCTTTCTTTCCATATCAGGTAAAGAGCAAGGGAGAATGCTGGGGCCTCTTTTATACTGGCATCAATCCCATTCATGAGGGCTCCACCCTCGGGACATAATCACTTTCCAAAGACCCAAACTCTGATTACCATCCATGGGGGATTAAGTTTCAACATATTAATTTGGTATGGAGGAGACAAATTTGGTCTATGGTAAGTCTAAATATGCTTAGAAAAAGACTGCAAGGAAATACATCAAAATGTCAGAGATCCTAGCAATGCACATACCACATGACCTAAATTGTCTTATTCTATGTTAGTATCTATTTTGTTAAATCACTCAACATTTCTCAGATTGGAAAACATCATAAAACACATATGTAGAATTTATGTGACAGTTATATTTTTTTCTCAGTAAAGTGTTTCTGAATCAATGGTGTATGTTGCTGATGCTGCACAGGTCTTTCTCCTCTTTGATGAAGTTTATTCCCAGGTATCCTATTTTTTTTTTTGGTGCAATTGTAAATGGGATTGATTCCCTTAGTTTCTCTTTCTGCTGTTTCATTATTAGTGTGCAGAAATGCAACATTAATTTTGTATTCCGTGACTTTACTGAATCCGTTTATCAGTTCTAGCAGTTTTTGGGTGGAGTCTTTTGTGTTTTCTATGTAAAATATCATGTCATCTGCAAGTAGTCAAAGTTTGATTTCTTCCTTGCTGATTTGTATGTCTTTTATTTCTTTTTGTTGTCTGCTGTGACTAGAAATTCCAGCACTATGTTAATTAACAGTGATGAGAGTAGACATCCCTGACTTGTTTCTGACTGTAGAGGAAAAGCTCTCAGTTTTTCCCATGAGGATGGTATTAGCTGTAGACCTTTCATAAATAGCTTTTATGATGTTAAGGTATGTATGTTCCTTCTATCCCTAATTTCTTGAGGGTTTTTATTAGGAAACAATGCTTATTTTGTCAAATGATTTTTCAGCATCTATCGAAGGGATCATATGGTTCTTATCCTTTCTTTTATTAATGTGGTGTAGTACGTTGATTGATTTGCAAATATTGAACCAGCCCTGTAGCCCATGAATAAATTCCACTTGATTATGGTGAATGATATTCTTAAAGTATTATTGGATTCACTTTGCTAGTATTTTGAGAATTTTTGCATCTGTGTTCATCAGAGATATTGGCCTATACTTCCCTTTATTAGTGGAGTCTTCCTCTGGTTTTTGTATAAAGGTAATGCTGGCCTCATAGAATGAATTTGGAAGTTTTCCTTCATTTTCTATTTTTTGGAATAGTTTGAGAAAATTAAGTATTAACTTTTCTTTCAATGTTTGGTAGAAACTGCCTATAAACCCATCTGGCCCTGGACTTTTGGTTTTTGGGAGTTTTTTGATTACTGATTCAATTTCTTTGCTGATTTTCAGTCTGTTCTGGTTTTCTATTTCTTCATGTTACAGTTTTGGTAGTTTGTATGTTTCTAAAAATTTAGCCATTTCTTCTAGATTGTCCAATTTGTTGGGATATAGTTTTTCATGATATTCACTTATAATTGTTTGTATTTCTGTGGTTTTGGTTGATATTTGTCCTTTCTCATTTGTGATTTTATTCATTTGGATATTTTCTCTTTTATTTTTGATATTCTGGCTAGAGGTTTATCAACTTTATTAATTTTTTTCAAAGAACCAGTTCCTTGTTTCATTGATATGCCCTATTGTTTTTTTAGTGTCTATATCATTTATTTCTGCTCTAATCTTTATTATTTCCTTCCTTTCACTGGATTTAGGCCCTGGTTGTTGTTCCTTTTGTAATTCCCTTAGGTGTAAGATTAGGTTGTTTATTTATTTTTTGCTTTTTGAAGTAGTCCTGTATTACTATAAACTTACCTCCTAGGACCAATTTTGTTGCATCACAATGATTTTGGACTATTGTGCTTTAATTTCCATTTGCAATATTTTTCTTTATTCTTTAATTTCTTGGTTGACCTATTCATTGTGAAGTAGCATTTAATTTAACTTCCATGTATTTCCAGATTTAAAAAAAATGTTTACTTATTAATTTTTAAGAGAGAGAGAGTCAGAGACAGAGAATCCCAAGTGGGATTGAACCCATAAATTGTGAGATCATGACCTGAGCCGAAATCAAGAGTCAGATGCTTAATGTACTGAGCCACCAAGGACCCTTCCAGATTTTTTTTGTGTGTGTGTGGTTGACTTCTAGTTTCATAGCACTGTGGTCAGTAAAGGTGCATGGTATGACTTCAAACTCTGAATTTGTTGAGCCTGATTTTGTGGCCTAATATGTGATCTATTCTGGAGAGTGTTCATTGTGCACTTGAAAAGAATATGTATTCTGGTGCTTTAGGATGAAATGTTCTGGATATATCTGTTAAGTCCATCTGGTCCAGTGTGTCATTCAATACCACTGTTTCTTTGTTGATTTTCTGTTTGGATGATCTGTCCATTGATGTAAGTGGAATGTTAAAGTCTCCTACTATTATTGTATTACTATTGATTATTTCCTTTGTGCTTGTTATTGTTTTATATATTTGGGTGTTCCTATGTTGACTGCATAAATATTTACAATTATTATATCTTCTTGTTGCATTGTCCTCTTTATTATTATACAGGGTCCTTCCTTGTTTGTCTCTTGTTACAGTGTTTGTTCTAATGTCTATTTTGTCCAATATAAGTATCGTTACCCCAGCTTTCTCTTGACATCCATTTGCATATTTTTTTCTCCATCCCCTCACTTTCTTTTTTAAAAATTTTTAATGTTTATTTATTTTTGAGAGAGAGAGAGAGAGAGAGAGAGAGAGCAGGGAAGGGGCAGAGAGAGGGAGACACAGAATCTGAGGCAGCCTCCAGGCTCTGAGCTGACAGCACAGAGCCCGACATAGGTCCCAAACTCACGAACTGTGAGATAGTGACTTGAGCCAAAGTCGGATACTCAACCAACTGAACCACCCAGGCACCTCTCCATCCCCTCACTTTCAACATGAAGGTGTCTTTATGTCTGAAATGAGTGTTTTGTAAGTAGCATATAGATGGGTCTTGCTTTTTTTTATGCCCTCTATCATCCTATGTCTTCTGATTGGGGCATTTATTTCACGCACAATATACTTTTTAAGATTCTCTCAGACTCACAATTTCTCTGTTCTTATACTTGATGTGAATGTTATATAACCATCTCATAAGTTTGTTTTTACTTGGGATAATGAGGGACAGAGTGGAGACTTAGACCCAACTGTACTCACAGTTTCCAACACCTAGACTTTTAGAGACTAAGCTCTATTACTTCTGTAATATTGCAAGCCCTCTCTCTTCTCAGTCTTCATGTTCTTGGCTGATCCAATCCACTTCTATCAATTCCACATCTCTGGCCCAGAGTGCTCTCTGGCCCTACAGACATTTACCCAATTTTCAAGTGTAATTATCTTTCTGAATGTCCCAAGTGTACCTCAATATAAATATCTCCAAACTTTGTTCCACCATTTATCAAGATTAGCACTGTTTCTCTGTCCCAGACTTCCTGTTCAGTGATGTTCAAGGCACAGTGCTGGCTCTGCTCACAATGTTGCCTTTTACTCTACTTTTCAAGTTTTTCCAATAGATATACAAGTTTTGCTAAAGCAGGAAAACAAATACAGTCATTATTTTTAAAAACATGTTACTAGAGCACACAATACCTATTCATTTTTGAAAATGTGTATAGATCAAAAACATTGAAGGAATGTACCTACCATATTTCTCTCCCATGAAATATGCATCTATACAACAACTATGTATCTCCTGTTATTGTTGAGGGGTGTCTTAATTTTCTACTGGATAGTTTCTCTGTATACCGTTGTATCCTCTACTTTATAGTTCCTACTCCCTCATAATTACATCTTTCTGATAACATGGACTTACTATGAAGACCTGTTAAGCCCTCAATATGAAGGACTACATTGCTTTCCTTTGTTATTTCCCTTTATGGTTCCCAGAATTAGTATCCTGATTATCTTCATTATGCTCAGTTTCATGCAATGTGAGAAAAACATGGTTCCCTTTAAAAGGAACAATAAAATTGGAATTTACCACTACTAAAATATCTAGGAAAAAGTAACATAATTTTAAAATTATATTTGAGAAAATAGATGGCTGTCTCCAACTGTTCTGATAATCATTCTTTAAATTATTTTATTTATTTACTTACTTATTCAATATGAAATTTATTGTCAACATGGTTTCCATACAATACCCAGTGCTCTTCCCAACAGGTGACCTCCTCAATTCCCACACCCACCCTCCCCTCCCTCTCACCCCCCACCAATATATACTTTCTTCTCGAGTGCACATGGAACATTCTCCAAAATAAATCACATACTTGGTCACAAAACAGCACTTAATAAGTATAAAAAAATTGAGATCACACTATGCACACTTTCAGACCAGAATGCTATGAAGTTTGAAATCAAAAACAGGGAAAAGTCTGAGAAATCTTCAAAAGCATGGAGGTTGAAGAACACCTTACTATGGAATGAATGGGTCAACCATGTAATTAGAGAAAAAATTAAAAAATATATGCAAACAAATAAAAATGAAAAGAGAACAATCCAAACCCTTTGCGATGCAGCGAACGCAGTCGTGAGAGGAAAAAATACACTGTAATCCAGGCCTATCTCAAGAAACAAGAAAAATCCCAAATACAAAATCTAACAGCACACCTAAAGGACATAAAAGCAGAACAGCAAAGACACCCCAAACCCAGCAGAAGAAGAGAAATGATAAAGACCACAGCAGAAATAAACAATATGAAATCTAAAAAAAAAAACTGCAGAGCAGATCAATGAAACCAAGAGTTGTTTTTTTAAAAAACTAAACAAAATTGAAAAACCCCTATCCAGGCTTCTCAGAAAGAAAAGGGAGATGACCCAAATAGATAAAATCATGAATGATAATGGAATTATGACAACCAATCCCTCTGAAATACAAGCAATTATCAGGGAATACTGTGAAAATTTATATGCCAACAGACTGGACAACCTGGAAGAAATGGACAAATTCCTAAGCACTTACACACTTCCAAAACTCAAACGAGAAGAAATAGAAAACTTGAACAGACCCATAACCAGCGAAGAAAATGAATCAGTTATCAAAAATCTCCCAACACATAAGAGTCCAGGACCAGATGGCTTCCCAGGGGAATTCTACCAGACATTTAAAGCAGAGATAATACCTACCCTTCTCAAGCTGTTACAAACAACAGAAAGGGAAGGGAATCTCCCAGACTCATTCTAGGAAGCCAGCATTCCTTTGATTCCCAAACCAGACAGAGACCCAGCAAAAAAAAAAGGAGAACTACAGGCCAATATCCCTGATGAATATGGATGCAAAAATTCTTAATAAGGAACTTGCAAATTGAATTCAACAGCATATGAAAAGAATTATTCACCATGATCAAGTGGGATTCATTCCTGAATTTATTTAAAAATTTTATTTACTTGTTTTACTTAACATTTATTCTTTTTTTATATAATTTATTGTCAAATTGGTTTCCATACAACACCCAGTGCTCATCACAACAGGTACCCTCCTCAATGCTTATCACCCACTTTCCCCTCTCTCCCACTCACCATCAACCCTAAGTTTGTTTCCCGAATTAAGAGTCTCTTATGGTTTTCCTCCTTCCCTCTCTGTAACTTTTTTCCCCCACCTCTTCCCCCCACCCCGGGTCTTCTGTTAAGTTTCTCAGGATCCACATATGAGTGAAAACATATGGTATCTGTCTTTCTCTGACTGACTTATTTCACTTAGCATAACACTCTCCAGTTCGATCCATGTTTCTACAAAAGGCTAGATTTCATTCTTTCTCATTGCCAACTAGTATTCCATTATATATATAAACCACATCTTCTTTACCTATTCGTCAGTTGGTGGACATTTAGGCTCTTTCCATAATTTGGCTATTGTTGAAAGTGTTGCTATAAACATTGGGGTACAAGTGCCCCTATGGATCAGCACTCTTGTATCTCTTGGGTAAATACCTAGTAATGCAATTGCTGGGTCTTAGGGTAGTTCTATTTTTAGTTTTTTGAGGAATCTCCACACTGTTTTCCAGAGTGGCTGCACCAGTTTGCATTGCCACCAGTGCAAGAGGGTTCCCGTTTCTCCAAATCCTCTTCAGTATCTATAGTCTCCTGGTTTGTTCATTTTAGCCACTCTGACCGGCGTGAGGTGATATCTCAGTGTGGTTTCGATTTGTATTTCCCTGATGAGGCGTGACATTGAGCATCTTTTAATATGTATGTTGGCCATCTGGATGTCTTCTTTACAAAAGTGTCTATTTATGTCTTCTGCCTATTTCTTCACCGGATTATTTGTTTCTCGGGTGTGTTTTTGATTCCCTTGCCTTTGGAAATGTGTCAAGTAAGAAATTGTTGTCGCTGAGGTCACAGAGATGTTTTCTTGCTTTCTCCTCTATGGTTTTGATGGTTTCCTGTCTCATATTCAGGTCCTTCATCCGTTTTGAGTTTATTTTTGTGAATGGTGTAGGAGAGTGGTATAGTTTCATTCTTCTGGATATTGCTGTCCAGTTTTCCCAGCACCATTTGTTAGAGACTGTCTTTTCTGTTGGATAATCTTTCCTACTTTGTCAAAGATTAGTTGGCCATGCATTTGTGGGTACAATTCTGGGTTCTCCATTTCATTGATCTATGTGTCTGTTTTTGTGTCAATACCATGCTGTCTTGATGATTACAGCTTTGTTGTAGAGGCTAAAGTCTGGGATTGTGATGCCTCCTGCTTAGGGCTTCTTCAATACTACTTTGGCTATTTGGGGTATTTTGTGGTTCCACACAAATTTTAGGATTGCTTGTTCTAGGTTTGAGAAGAATGCTGGTGCAACTTTGACTGGGATTGCATTGAATGTGTAGATTGCTTTGGGGAGTATTGACGTTTTGACAATATTTATTCTTCTAATCCATGAGCATGTAATCTTTTCCATTTCTTTGTATCTTCTTCAATTTCGTTCATAAGCTTTTTATAGTTTTCAGCATACAGATCTTTTACATCTTTGGTTAGATTTATTCCTAGGTATTTTAGGTTTCTTGGTGCAAATGTGACTGGGATCAGTGTCTTTATTTATCTTTCTGTTGCTTCATTATTAGTGTATAAGAATGCAACTGATTTATGTACATTCATTTTGTATCCTGTGACATAGGTGAATTCATGTATCAGTTCTAGCAGACTTTTGGTGGAGTTTATCGGGTTTTCCAAGTGTAATATCATGTCATCTGAAAAAAGTGAAAGCTTGACATCGTCACTGCCAATCTTGATGCCTTTGATTTCCTTTAGTTGTCTGATTGCTGATGCTAGCACTTCCAACACTATGTTACACAACTGCAGTGACAGTGGACATCCCTGTCGTGTTCTTGATCTCAGGGGGAAAGCTCTCAGTTTTTCCTTATTGAGGATGATATTAGCTGTGGTTTTTCATAAATGGCTTTGATGATGTTTAAGTATGTTCCTTCTATCCCAACTTTCTCAAGGGTTTTTATTAAGAAAGGATATTGAATTTTGTCAAATGCTTTTTCTGCATCGAATGACAGGATCATATGGTCCTTCTCTTTTCTTTTATTAATGTGATGTATCACATTGATTGATTTGTGAATGTTGAACCAGTCTTGCAGCTCAGGAATGAATCCCACTTGTTCATGGTGAATAATTCTTTTCATATGCTGTTGAATTCAATTTGCGAGTTCCTTATTGAGAATTTTTGCATCCATATTCATCAGGGATATTGGCCTGTAGTTCTCTTTTTTTTGCTGGGTCTCTGTCTGGTTTGGGAATCAAAGGAATGTTGGCTTCCTAGAATGAGTCTGGGAGATTCCCTTCCCTTTCTGTTGTTTGTAACAGCTTGAGAAGGGTAGGTATTATCTCTGCTTTAAATGTCTGGTAGCATTCCCCTGGGAAGCCATCTGGTCCTGGACTCTTATGTGTTGGGAAATTTTTGATAACTGATTCATTTTCTTCGCTGGTTATGGGTCTGTTCAAGTTTTCTATTTCTTCTCGTTTGAGTTTTGGAAGTGTGTAAGTGCTTAGGAATTTGTCCATTTCTTCCAGGTTGTCCAGTCTGTTGGCATATAAATTTTCACAGTATTCCCTGATAATTGCTTGTATTTCAGAGGGATTGGTTGTCATAATTCCATTATCATTCATGATTTTATCTATTTGGGTCATCTCCCTTTTCTTTTTGAGAAGCCTGGCTAGAGGTTTATCAATTTTATTCATTTTAGCAAACAAAAAGAACAACAAAACAAACAAAACAAACAAACAACAACAACAACAAAAATACCTCTTGGTTTCATTGAACTGTTCTACTGTTTTGTTTTTTTTTTTTTTTTATTCTATATTGTTTATTTCGGCTCTGACCTTTATTATTTCTATTCTTCTGCTGGGTTTGAGGTGTCTTTGCAGTTCCACTTCTATTTCTTTTAGGTGTGCTGTTAGATTTTGTATTTGGGATTTTTCTTGTTTCTTGAGATAGGCCTGGATTGCAATGTATTTTCCTCTCAGGACTGCCTTCGCTGCATCCCAAAGCATTTGGATTGTTGTCTTTTCATTTTCATTTGTTTCCATATATTTTTTAATTTCTTCTCTAATTGCCTGGTTGACCTATTCATTCTTTAGTAGGGTGTTCTTTAACCTCCATGTTTTTGGAGGTTTTCCAGACTTTTTCCAGTGGCTGATTTCAAGCTTCATAGCATTGTGATCTGAAAGTGTGCATGGTCTGATCTCAATTCTTGTATATTTATGAAGGGCTGTTTTGTGACCCAGTATGTAATCTATCTTGGAGAATGTTCCATGTGCATTCAAGACGAAAGTATATTCTGTTGCTTTGGGATGCAAAGTTCTAAATATATCTGTCAAGCCCATCTTATCCAATGTATCATTCAGGGCCCTTGTTTCCTTATTTATTCTCTGTCTAGATGATCTATCCATTCTTGTACGTGGAGTATTAAAGTCTCTTGCATTTACCACATTATTTTCAATAAGGTTGCTTATGTTTGTGATTAATTGTTTTATATATTTGTGGCTCCCATATTCGGGGCATAGACATTTATAATTGTTAATCTTCCTGATGGATAGACCCTGTAATTATTATATAATGCCCTTCTCCATCTCTTGTTACAGCCTTAATTTAAAGTCTAGCTTTTGTGCTATAAGTATGGCTACTCCAGCTTTCTTGTGACTTCCAGTAGCATTATAGACAGTTCTCCATCCCCTCACTTTGATTCTGAAAGTGTCCTCAGGTCTAAAATGAATCTCTTGTAGACAGCAAATAGATGGGTCTTGTTTTTTATCCACTCTGAAATCCTATGTCTTTTGGTTGGAGCATTTAGTCCATTTACATTCAGTGTTTTGATAGAAAGATATGCGTTAGAGTCATTGTGATGTCTGTAGGTTTCATACTTGTAGTGATGTCTCTGGTACTTTTTGGTCCTTGTAACATTTCACTCACAGAGTCCCCCTTAGGATCTCTTGTAGGGCTGGTTTAGTGGTGATGAATTCCTTCCGTTTTTGTGTGTTTGGGAAAACCTTTATCTCTCCTTCTATTCTGAATGACAGACTTGCTGGATAAAGGATTCTCAGCCGCATATATTTTTCTGTTCATCACACTGAACATTGAAGATTTCCTGCCATTCCTTTCTGGCCTGACAAGTTCCAGTAGATAGGTCTGCCCTTACTCTTTTGGGTCTCCCTTAGTACGTTATAGCGTGTTTATTCCTAGCTGTTTTCAGAATTGTCTCTTTATCCTTGTATTTTGCCAGTTTCACCATGGTATGTCATGCAGAAGAACGATTCAAATTACGTCTGAAGGGTGTTCTCTGTGCCTCTTGGATTTCAATGCCTTTTTCCTTCCACAGATCAGGGAAGTTCTCAGCTATGATTTGTTCAAATACAACTTCTGCCCCTTTCCCTGTCTCCTCTTTTTCTGGAATTCCTAGGATACAGATATTGTTCCCTTTGATTGCATCACTTAGTTCTCTAACTCTCCCATTGTACTCCTGAATTGTTTTTATCTCTCTTTTTCTCAGGTTCCTCTTTTTCCATAGTTTTATCTAATTTACCGATTCTCCCCTTTGCCTCTTCTAATCCACACTGTGGCCACCTCCATTTCATTTTCACCTAATTTATAGCATTTTTTAATTCATCATGACTATGTCTTAGTTCCTTGTCTCTGTAGCAATAGATTCTCTGCTTTCATCTATGCTTTTTTCAAGCTCAGCGATTAATTTTATGATAATTATTCTAAATTCTTGTTCCATTATATTGCTGAAATCGGATTTGATCAGTTTGTAAACTGTCGCTATTTCCTGGAATTTCTTTTGCGAATTCTTCCATTTCATCATTTTGCACAGTTTTCTCTCCCTTATGTGTTTTTATTTTATTTTATTTATTTATTAATTTATTTTTATGCTGCCTACAAGAGACACATTTTATTTTATTTTATTTTATTTTATTTTATTTTTTCAATATATGAAATTTATTGTCAAATTGGTTTCCATACAACATCCAGTGCTCATCCCAAAAGGTGCCCTCCTCAATACCCATCACCCACCCTCCCCTCCCTCCCAACCCCCATCAACCCTCAGTTTGTTCTCAGTTTTCAAGAGTCTCTTATGCTTTGGCTCTTTACCACTCTAAAATATTTTTTTTTCTTCCTTCCCCTTCCCCATGGTGCTCTGCCAAGTTTCTCAGGATCTACATAAGAGTGAAACCATATGGCATCTGTCTTTCTCTGTATGGCTTATTTCACTTAGCATCACACTCTCCAGTCCCATCCACGTTGCTACCAAGGGCCATATTTCATTCTTTCTCATTGCCATGTAGTACTCTATTGTGTATATAAACCAAAATTTCTTTATCTATTCATCAGTTGATGGACATTTAGGCTCTTTCCATAATTTGGCTATTGTTGAGAGTGCTGCTATAAACATCGGTGTACAAGTGCCCCTATGCATCAGTACTCCTGTATCCCTTGGGTAAATTCCTAGCAGTGCTACTGCTGGGTCACAGGGTAGTTCTAGTTTTAGTTTCTGGAGGAAACTCCACACTGTTTTCCAGTGTGGCTGTACCAATTTGCATTCCCACCAACAGTGCAAGAAGGTTCCCATTTCTCCACATCCTATCCAACATCTATAGTCTCCTGGCTTGTTCATTTTGGCCACTCTGACTGGCATGAGTGTTATCTGAGTGTGGTTTTGATTTGTATTTCCCTGATGAGGAGCGACGTTGAGCATCTTTTCATGTGCCTGTTGGCCATCCGGATGTCTTCTTTAGAGAAGTGTCTATTCATGTTTTCTGCCCATTTCTTCACTGGATTGTTGGTTTTCCGGGTGTGGAGTTTGGTGAGCGGTCTATACATTTTGGATACTAGCCCTTTGTCTGAGATACGTCATTTGCAAATAT
This sequence comes from Prionailurus viverrinus, assembly GCF_022837055.1. NCBI lineage: Eukaryota > Metazoa > Chordata > Mammalia > Carnivora > Felidae > Prionailurus > Prionailurus viverrinus. Next base: position 76,156,639 of record NC_062579.1, on the reverse strand, counting down.
CTTTTCCCATTCCATTGGTCAACTTTTAGTTTTGTTGGTTGTTTCCTTTGCTGTGCAGAATCTTTTTATATTCATAAGGTCCCAGTAATTCATTTTTGCTTTTAACTCCCTTGCCTTTGGGGGTGTGTCAAGTAAGAAATTGCTATGACTGAGGACAGAGAGGTCTTTTCCGGCTTTCTCCTCTAGGGTTTTGATGGTTTCCTGTCTCACATTCAGGTCCTTTATCCATTTTCAGTTTACTTTTGTGAATGGTGTGAGAAAGTGGTCCAGTTTCAATCTTCTGCATGTTGCTGTCCAGTTCTCCCAGCACCATTGGTTAAAGAGACTGTCTTTTTTCCTTTGAATGTTCTTTCTTGCTTTGTCAAAGATTAGTTGGCCATACGTTTGTGGGTCTAGTTCTGGGGTTTCTATTCTATTCCATTGGTCTATGTGTCTGTTTTTGTGCCAATACCATGCTGTCTTGATGATTACAGCTTTATAGTAGAGGCTAAAGTCTCGGATTGTGATGCCTAATGCTTTGGTCTTCAACTTCGAAAGTACTTTGGCTATTCGGGGCCTTTTGTGGTTCCATATGAATTTTAGGATTGTTTGTCCTAGCTTCAAGAAGAATGCTGGTGCAATTTTGATTGAGAGTGCATTGAATGTGTAGATAGTTTTGGGTAGTATTGGCATTTTAACAATATTTCTTATTCCAATCCCTGAGCACGGAATATTTTTCCATTTCTTTATATCTTATTCAATTACCTTCATAAGCTTTCTATAGTTTTGAGCATACATATCATTTACATCTTTGGTTAGATTTATTCCTAGGTATTTTATGCTTCTTGGTGCGATTGTGAATGGGATCAGTTTCTTTATTTGTCTTTCTGTTGCTTCATTATTAGTGTACAAGAATGCAACTGATTTCTGTACATTGATTTTGTATCCTGCAACTTTGATGAATTCACGTATCAGTTCTAGCAGACTTTTGTTGGAGTCTATAGGGTTTTCCATGTATAATATCATGTCATCTGCAAAAAGTGAAAGCTTGACTTTATCTTTGCCAATTTTGATGCCTTTGATTTCCTTTTGTTGTCTGATTGCTAATGCTAGAGCTTCCAACACTATGTTAAACAACAGTGGTAAGAGTGGACATCCCTGTCGTGTTCCTGACCTCAGGGAAAAAGCTCTCAGTTTTTCCCCGTTGAGGATGATGTTAGCTGTGGGCTTTTCATAAATGGCTTTTATGATGTTTATGTATGTTCCTTATATCCCGACTTTCTGAAGGGTTTTTATTAAGAAAGGGTGCTGGATTTTGTCAAATGCCTTTTCTGCATCGATTGACAGGATCATATGGTTCTTCTCTTTTCTTTTATTAATGTGATGTATCACGTTGATTGATTGGTGAATGTTGAACCAGCCCTGCATCCCTGGAATGAATCCCACTTCATCATGGTGAATAATTCCTTTTATATGCTCGTGAATTAGATTTGCTAGTATCTTATTGAGAATTTTTGCATCCATTTTCATCAGGGGTATTGGCCTGTGGTTCTCTTTTTTTACTGGGTCTCTGTCTGGTTTAGGAATCAAAGTAATACTGGCTTCCTAGAATGAGTCTGGAAGTTTTCCTTCCCTTTCTATTTCTTGGAATAGCTTGAGAAGGATAGGTATTATCTCTGCTTTAAGTGTCTGGTAGAACTCTCCTGGGAAGCCATCTGGTCCTGGACTTTTATGTGTTGGGAGATTTTTGATAACTGATTCAATTTCTTCACTGGTTAAGGGTCTGTTCAAGCTTTCTATTTCCTCCTGATTGAATTTTGGAAGTTTGTGGATGTTTAGGAATTTGTCTATTTCTTCCAGGTTGTGCAGTTTGTTGGTATATAATTTTTCCTAGTATTCCCTGATAATTGCTTGTATTTCTGAGGGATTGGTTGTAATACTTCCATTTTCATTCATGATTTTATCTATTTGGGTCATCTCCCTTTTCTTTTTGAGAATCCTGGCTAGACCTTTATCAATTTTTTTATTTTTTCAAAAAAACAACTCTTGGTTTCGTTTTCTGCTCTACAGTTATTTTAGATTGTACATTGTTTATTTCTGCTCTGATCTTTATTATTTATCTTCTTCTGCTCGGGTTAGGCTTTCTTTGCTGTTCTGCTTCTATATCGTTTAGGTGTGATGTTAGATTTTGTATTTGGGATTTTTCTTGTTTTTGAGATAGGCCTGGATTGCAATGTATTTTCCTCTCAGGACTGCCTTCACTGCATCCCAAAGCATTTGGATTGTTGTATTTTCATTTTCATTAGTTTCCATATATTTTCTAATTTCTTCTCTAATTGCCTGGTTGACACATTCATTCTATACTAGGGTGTTCTTTAACCTCCATGCTTTTGGAGGTTTTCCAGACTTTTTCCTGTGGTTGATTTCAAGCTTCATAGCATTGTGGTCTGAAAGTGTGAATGTATGATCTCAATTCTTGTATACTTATGAAGGGCTGTTTTGTGACCCAGTATGTGATCTATCTTGGAGAATGTTCCACGTGCAGTCAAGAAGAAAGTATATTCTGTTGCTTTGGGATGCAGAGATCTAAATATAACTGTCAAGTCCATCTGATCCAATGTATCATTCAGGGCCCTTGTTTCTTTATTGGCCGTGTGTCTAGATGATCTATCCATTTCTGTAAGTGGAGTGTTAAAGTCCCCTGCAATTATCACATTCTTATCAATAAGGTTGCTTATGTTTGTGAGTAATTGTTTTATATATTTGGGGGCTCCTGTATTTGGCGCATAGACATTTATAATTGTTAGCTCTTCCTGATGGATAGACCCTGTAATTTTTATATAATACCTTTCTTCATCTCTTGTTACAGCCTTTAACTTAATGTCCAGTTTGTCTGCTATAAATATGGCTACTCCAGCTTTCTTTTGACATCCAGTAGCATGATAATATTTCTCCATCCCCTCACTTTATTTTTTTTTATTAATCTAGATTTTATTTCAGTGTTAGAATTAGTTATTTATAATACCATTTTCAATATGTGAAGTTTATTGCCAAATTGGTTTCCATACAACACCCAGTGCTCATCCCAAAAGGTGCCCTCCTCAATGCCCATCACCCACCTTCCCCTCCCTCCCACCCCCCATCAACCCTCACGTTGTTCTCAGTTTTTAAGGGTCTCTTATGCTTTGGCTCTCTTCTACTCTAACCTCTTTTTTTTTCCATCCCCTCACTTTCAATCTGAAGGTGTCCTCAGGTCTAAAATGAGTCTCTTGTAGACAGAAAATAGATGGTTCTTGTTTTTTATCCATTCTGATACCCTATGTCTTTTGTTTGGTGCATTTAGTCCTTTTGCATTCAGTGTTATTATAGAAAGATATGGGTTTAGCGTCATTGTGGTCTCTGTAGGTTTCATGCTTGTAACAATGTCTCTGGTACTTTGCCTCACAGGATCCCCCTTAGGATCTCTTGTAGGGCTGGTTTAGTGGTGACAAAATCCTTCAGTTTTTGTTTGTTTGGGAAGACCTTTATCTCTCCTTCTATTCTAAATGACAGACTTGCTGGATAAAGGATTCTCAGCTGCATATTTTTTCTGTTCAATACATTGAAGATCTCGTGCCAATCCTTTCTGGCCTGCCAAGTTTCAAAAGAGAGATCAGTCACAAGTCTTATCGGTCTCCCTTTATATGTGAGGGCACGTTTATCCCTAGCTGCTTTCAGAATTTTCTCTTTATCCTTGTATTTTGCCAGTTTCACTATGATATGTCATGCAGATCGATTCAAGTTACTTCTGAAGGGAGTTCTCTGTGCCTCTTGGATTTCAATGCCTTTTTCCTTCCCCAGTTCAGGGAAGTTCTCAGCTATTATTTCTTCAAGTACCCCTTCAGCACCTTTCCCTCTCTCTTCCTCCTCTGGAATACCAATTATGTGTAGATTATTTCTCTTTAGTGCATCACTTAGTTCTCTAGTTTTCCCCTCATACTCCTGGATTTTTTTTATCTCTCTTTTTCTCAGCTTCTTCTTTTTCCATAATTTTATCTTCTTGTTCACCTATTCTCTCCTCTGCCTCTTCAATCCAAGCTGTGTTCATTTCCATTTTATTTTGCAGTTCGTTTATAGCATTTTTTAGCTTCTCCTGACTGTTCCTTAGTCCCTTGATCTCTGTAGCAATAGATTCTCTGCTGTCTTCTATACTGTTTTCAAGCCCAGTAATTAATTTTATGACTATTATTCCAAATTTGCTTTCTGTTATATTGTTTAAATCCTTTTTGATCAGTTTGTTAGCTGTTGTTATTTCCCGGAGATTCTTTTGAGGGGAATTCTTCTGTTTTGTAATTTTGGGTTGTCCCTGTAGTGGTGCAGACCTACAGGGCACTTCCCCTGTGCTGTCTTGAATAACTTGGGTTGTTGAGTGGGGCCGCAGTCTGACCTGATGTCTGCCCCCAGCCCACTGCTGGGGCCACAGTCAGACTGGTGTGCATCTTCTCTTCCCCTCTCTTAGGAGCGAGATTCACTGTGGGGTGGCATGGCCCATCTGGGCTACTTGCACACTGACAGGCTTGTGGTGCTGGGGATCTGGCGTATTTGCTGGGGTGGATCCGCAAGGTGCACAGGGGTGGGAGGGGAGGGGAGGCTCACTTATCCTTTGGTGATCCGCTTCAGGAGGGGCCCTGCAGCACCGGGAGGGTGTCAGACCCGCCACTGCAGGAGGGATGGATCCACAGAAGCACAGCATTGGGTGTTTGCAAGGTGCAAGCAATTGCCCTGACAGGAACTGGTTCCCTTTGGGATTTTGGTTGGGGGATGTGTGAGGGAGATGGCGGTGGCGAGTGCCTTTGTTCCCCGCCAAGCTGAGCTCTGTCATCCAGGGCTCAACAACTCTCCTTCCCGTTGTCCTCCATCCTTCCTGCTCTCTGAGCAGAGCTGTTAACTTATAACCTTCCAGATGTTAAGTCCCGCTTGCTCTCCAAACACACTCTGTCTGGCCCCTCCACTTTTGCAAGCCAGACTCGGGGTCTCTGCTTGGCCTGTGGGCTGTCCCTCCATGCCTTCTCCCTCCTGACATTCCGTGAAGAGCACACCACCTCTCCGCCCTTCCTACCCACTTCCGTGGGCCTCTCGTCTGTGCTTGGCTCCAGAGAATCCATTCTGCAAGTCTTCTGGCAGTTTTCTGGTTTATTTAGGCAGGTGTAGGTTTAATCTAAGTGATCAGCAGGACTTGGTGAGCCCAGGGTCTTCCTACATCGCCATCTTACCTCTCGCCCTGTCCACGAGACCCCTTACGTGTTTTTAAAGCTTACTGTGTACTCCGCACCTGCGAGCACTGCTCTATTAAAGTTGGGTCATACACTGTCCAGGGCCTGGCCCTTCAAGAGGTGTTTCTTCGGAGATTGTTACTTTCTCTCTGTTGTTGTGACTTTGGTTATTTTATTTCCCTACTCATAGTGATATTTTGGGCCCTCCACAAGGTGTGCTTTGTTTTGTTCCTTGGAGTATCCTTGTAAAGGAAAACAGAAAGACAAACAGGAGACAAACACATGAAAACACACGAATAACACAAGGAAATAAACAAAAACAAAAAAAAAACTAAAGACTAAAACCAAAAACAAAAAAACCCAAAACACTGACTACAAGTAAAGAAGAGGGTGGGGGCGCTGCTCCAGATTCAGGAGCTTTTTCACCCATGTGACCACCAATCCAATCACCAAAATCTTTACCAGCGGGTTCACCTACCCTTCTCGTGTTCTCTGAAGATTATTTTGATAAATTTATCATTTCTTTTATTGAGAAGCTGAGAGCATTCATCTTGAGCCTCACAGTTTTTTTTTTAATTTTTAAAAGTTCCTTTACTTTTGAGAGAGAGACACACACAGAGCGCTAGTGGGAGAGGGGCAGAGAGAGAGGGAAATGGGATCCACAGCAGGTTCTAGGCCATGAGCTGTCAGCACAGGGCCTGACACAGGGCTTAAACTCATGAACTGAGCGATCATGACCTGAGCAGAAATAAGAGGCTTAACGACTGAGCCACCCAGGCGTCCCTGGATCCCAACGGTTTTCTCTTCAGGTTTTGCAAATTACTAGCTATACAACCTCAGGTAATTTGCTTAACTTCTATGTGCCTCGATTATCTTCTGTGTTAAATGGGTACATTAATAGTGTAGCTTCACAGGTTTATTCTGAGGAATAGATTTTTTTAGTACCTGTAAATAGCTTAGAACACTGTTTGTAACATGGTGAACATAAAAAGTATGTTATGAATATTATTATTATTACATTCTTTTCTACATATTCCAAATTAACATGATAACATATGGTCAAATTGGGTTTTTTGGTTTATTTATTTTGAGAGTGAGAAAGAGGAAGAAGAATCATGAATGGGGGAAGGGGGAGTGAGAAAAGGAGAGAGAGAATCCCAGTCAGGCTTCATGCTGTCAGTGCAGACCCCCACATGGGGCTTTATCTCACAAATTCTGAGATCATGACCTGAGCCGAGATCAAGAGTTGGGTGCTTAACTGATTGAGCCACCCAGGTGCCCCAGTCAGAATTGTTTTAACTGCAATAAGATTGGAACTGTACAATAAAATAAAATGTAAAAACTGACATTGAAGTAATTAACAACAAAAAATTTGCCTTTAATCTCACATCTATTTCCAAATGTCACCAGTGGTGAATTTCTTTATGTCTCTATTTGTATATGCACATTCCTATATATATTTATACACCTAACTTTCCTGATTATTGGATTGAAGGAGAGAGGGAGAGAGAGAGCAGGGCAGGGCAGGGTCAGAGAGAGGACAGAGGATGTGAAGCAGGCTCTACATTGACAGCAACAAGCCCGATGTGGGATTAGAACTCACAAACCATGAGATCATGGCCTGAGCCATAGTTGGGGACTCAACCAGCTGAGGTTGAACCTCAACCCAGGTGCCTCATACCAATAAATTTAAAAATTTAGATTAATCTATGAACTTATTAAAAAACATAACTTACCAAAATAGAAAAAAAGAAGAAATAGAAAATCTTGTAAGTCTTATATCTATTAAATTAATCAAATTGCCATGAAAAAAAATGTGACATAATGTCCACTTTTGTGATGACAACAGGAAAACCTATGAAGACTCACTGAACAGTTAAACAAACAGAGCAGACCAAAACTATTTAAAAAAAACCCATTTAATTATTTAGAAATTGTCCTAAGGCTAAACAGTAAATGAGGAAACATTTATTTGAGGAAAATCTACCAAAACTTGGTAAAAACAACAAGGATTTCTGGCATTTGAACCAGGACCTGTTCCCTTCTTCCTCTTCATCCTTAGCTCATCGTAACAGAAACTCTACTCTGGAGCCATGGCCAAAATTACAGGGCTTCCTTTCCCCTCAGTTCCCAATTAAGGTTTTAGGTTGGCAAGTCACAAGCATTTCTTTTCCCCTATAAATTAGAGTTGAAGAAACTAAATTCTTAGTGAATGTGACTAAGCAGTTATGGATTCCCTTCCAGCAGTCACTACCCAAAAGACAAAGGCTTTACCCAAAAAGGCAGACCAAGAGTAAAGGGGTCCGGATTACACTCACCCTTCATTGCTCTTAGAGTAGAGGTTTCATATCAGAAGAAATGACAACAACAACAACAACAGCAACAACACAATAATAATAATAAAAACTTCCCAGTGTAGCAGCTCACAGTCTTTGCCCAGGGAGAGAAGTAGTCCATAAAAATAGAGAGCTTTTATGCTCTCCCTAGAAGAGCTGACTCAATTTGAAACACAGTCTAAAGAAGATCAAGCTTAAGCATACACTGTACAACAATATCTTCCTTTAATTAAAAGCAACAAGTTAAACTATAGGCCAGCTAGTACACCAGTGAGAATTAGAGAGAGAGTTAGTAAATAAGAGTCTACTGAGGGTCTGAATAAAGTTCTAGAACTGTCCACAAAAACTACACCTGATTGAATTTAATAGGATCAGACTATTGACCATTTTATGCCCCATGGCTTTGATGAAAACAGAGCAATCACCCTATACTTAGTGGAGCCTAACAAGCCAGGTGTAATACCAAATGAAACAAACAGATTAATACAGAGATCAGAGAAAGAGACAATCAAAAAGAGTGTTGACAGAAACCACTGTAGTCACAGGAGGACTGTGCACATGCCCATCTGAACCCCCTGAGGAGTGATACCAAAATGTTCACACGGTGGGGGAAATAGCTTCACTAACCTAACCTAGTCAAGTCACAAAACAAGCAAGAGAACAACAACCAAAACAAATACTGTAGAAGGTGGGGAGTCAAATCAGTATTCAAAGATTTTAAAATATACTACCTATGCAGTACATATTTCAACAGATTTTATTTAAATTCTAGTTAGTTAACATATAGTGAAATATTGGTTTCAGAAGTAAAATTTAGTGATTCATCACTTATATATAATACCCAGTGATCAACACAAGTGCCCTCCTTAATAACCATCACCCACTTAACCTATCCCCCACCCACCTCCCCTCCAGCAACCGTCAGTTTTTACTTTATAGTTAAGAGTCTATTATGGTTTTTCCCTCCCTTTTTTTTCTTCCCCTTTGATCACCTGTTTTGTTTCTTAAGCTATACATATGAATGAATTCATATGGTATTTGTCTTTCTCTGAATGACTTATTTAACCTAGCTTAACACATTCTGCTGCCATCCACATCATTGCAAATGGCGAGATATAATTTCTTTTGATGACTGGATATTATATATATATATATATATATATATATTACATACAATATATACATACATACATACAACATCTTCTTTATCCATTCATCAGTCAGTGGACATTTCACTTCTACCCATAGTTTGGATGTTGATGTTGCTGCTACTATAAACATACAGATACATGTGCCCTTTGAAACAGTATTTTTTTATCCTTTGGGTAAATATCTAGTAGTGCAATTGCTGAGGCATTGGGTAGTTATATTTTTAACTTTTTGAGGAGCCTCCATACTGTTCTCCAGAGTGGCTACACCAATTTGCATTCCTACCAACAGTGAAAGAGGTTTCCCCTTTCTCCACATCCTTGCCAATACCTCCTGTGTTGTTAATTTAAGCCATTCTGACAGGCCTGAGATGGTATCTCATCAGGATTCTGATTTGTATTTCCCTGATGATGAGTGATGTTTAATATTTTTAAATGTGTCTATTAGCCCGTTGTATGTTTTCTTTGGAAAAATGTCTATTCATGTCTTTTGACAATTTCTTCACGGATTCTTTGGTTTTTTGGGGGGGGTGTTGAGTTTGATAAGCTATTTATAAATTATGGATATTAATACTTTATCAGATATATCATTTGCAAATGTCTTCTCCAATTCTGTAGGTGGTCTTTTAGTTTTGCTGATTGTTTCTTTTACTGTCCAGAACCTTTTTATCTTGATAAGTCCCAATAGTTAATTTTTGCTTTTGTTTTCCTTGCCTCAGGAGATGTGTCTAATAAGAAATTACTACAGCTGGGGTCAAAGAGGTTGCTGCCTGTGTTCTCCTCCAGGATTGTGATGGTTTTTTGTCTCACATTTTAGTCTTTCCTCCATTTTGAATTAATTTTTCTGTATGGTATAAGAAAGTGGTCCATTTTCATTCTTTGTATGTTGTAGCCCAATTCTCCTAACACATTTGTTAAAGAGACTGTCTTTTTTCCATGGGATATTCTTTCCTGCCTTGTCAAAGATTAGTTGACCATATAGTTGTGGGTCCATTTCTGGGCTTTCTATTCTGTTCCATTGATCTATGTGTCTGTTTTTATGTCAGTACCATATTGTCTTCATGACTACAGCCTTGTAATATAACTTGAAGTCCAGAATTATGATGCCTCTATCTTTAGTTTTCTTTTTCAAGATTGCTTTGGCTATTCAAGTTTTTTTGTGGTTCCATACAAACTTCATGTTTGTTTCTTTTAGCTCTGTAAAAAATACTGTTGGTATTCAGATAATAATTGCATTAAATGTGTAGGTTTCTTTGGGAAGTATAGACATGTTAACAATATTTGTTTTTCTAATCCATGAGCATGGAATTTTTTTTTTCATTTCTTTGTGTCATTTTCAATTCCCTTAATAAGTATTCTATAGTTTTCAGAATACAGGTCTTTTGCCTCTTTAGTTAGTTTTATTCCTAGGTGTCTTATGGTTTTTTTGGTACAATTGTAAATAGGATCAATTCCTTGATTTCTCTTTCTGCTGCTTCATTATTGGTGTGGTGAAATACAATAGATTTCTGTACATTGATTTTGTATTCTGCAACTTTAATGAATTCATGTATCATTTCTAACAATTCTTTGGTGAAGTCTTTTGGGTTTTCTACATAGAGTATCATGTCATCTGCAAATAGTGAAGTTTTGAGTTCTTCCTTGCCAATTTGGATGATTTTTATTTCCATTTGTTGCCTGATTGCTGAGGCTAGGATTTCTAGTACTATGTTAAATAACAATGGTAAGAGTGGACATCACTGTCTTGTTAGACAGTTTTCCCTTATTGAGGATAATATTAGCTGTGGATCTTTTGTATATGGCCTTTATGATGTTGAGGGATGTTGCCCTCTATCCCTACTTTGTTGAGGGTTTTAATCAAGAATGGATGCTGTACGTTGACAAATGCTTTTCCTGCATCTATTGAAAAGATCAATATGGTTCTTATCCTTTAATTAATGTGGTGTATCACGTTGATTGATTTGAGAATATTCAAATTCCTTGCAATCCAAGAATGAATCCAACTTTACCATGGTCAATAATTCTTTTAATGTACTGTAGGATTTGATATGCTTGTATCACGTTGAGATTTTTTGCATTCATGTTTATCAGGGATATGGGAATATAATTCCCTTTTTTAGTGGGATCTTTGGTTTTGGAATCAAGGTAATGTTGGCCTTGTAGAATGAGTTTGGAAGTTTTTCATCCAGTTCTATTTTTTAGAATAGTTCGAGAAGAATAGGTATTAACTATTCTTTATTTTTTTTTAATTTTTTTTCAACGTTTATTTATTTTTGGGACAGAGAGAGACAGAGCATGAACGGGGGAGGGGCAGAGAGAGAGGGAGACACAGAATCGGAAACAGGCTCCAGGCTCTGAGCCATCAGCCCAGAGCCTGACGCGGGGCTCGAACTCAAGGAGCGCGAGATCGTGACCTGGCTGAAGTCGGACGCTTAACCGACTGCGCCACCCAGGCGCCCCTTAACTATTCTTTAAATGTTGGGTAGAATTCCCCTGGGAAGACATCTGGCTCTGGACTTTTACTTATTGAGATATTTTTTATTACTGGTTCAATTTCTTTGCTGGTTATGGGTCTGTTCAAATTTTCTTTTCTTCCTGTATTAGTTTTGGTAGTTTATGTTTCTCAGAATTCATCCTTTTCTTCCAGATTTACCAATTTGTTGGCAGATCATTTTTCATAATATTCTGTTGTAGTTTTCTGTATTTAGGTACATTTAGGTGTTGGTTTTGATCTCTCCTCTTTCATTTGTGATTTTAATTATTTGGGTCCTTTCTCTTTTCTTTTTGATAAGAATGGCTAGAGATTTATGAATCTTATTAATTCTTTCAAAGATCCAGTTCTTAGTTTCACTGATCTGTTTTTTCTTTGTTTCTCTATCATTTATTTATGCTCTAATCTTTATTATTTCCCTTCTTCTCCTGGCTTTTGGCTTTATTTGCTTCTCCTTTCCCAGCCCCTTTAGATGCAAGGTTAGGTTGTGTATTTGAGACTTTTCTTCCTTCTTGATGTAAACTTGACTGCTATGCATTTCCTTCTTATGTCTACTTTTGCTGTATCCCAAAGGTTTTGGACTGTTGTTTTCATTTTTATTTGTTTCCATGTATTTTTTTATATTGAAAATTATTTTATTTTATTAAATTAAAAAAATATTTTATTTTATTTTTTTAATATGAAACTTTTGTCAAATTGGTTTCCATACAACACCCAGTGCTCATCCCAACAGGAGCACTCCTCACTGCCCATCACCCACCCTCCCCTCCCTCCAACTCCCCATCAGCCCTCAGTTTATTCTGTTTTTAAGAGTCTTTTATGGTTTAGCTCTCTCCCTAACTTTTTTTTTCCTTCCTCTCCCCCATGAGTTTCTGTTAAGTTTCTCAGGATCAACATAAGAGTGAACACATATGGTATCGATCTTTCTCTCTATGACTTATTTCACTTAGCATAGCACTCTCCAGTTCCATCCAGGTTGCTACAAAGGGCCATATTTCGTTCTTTCTCATTGCCAAGTAGTATTCCATTGTGTATAAAAACCACAATTTCTTTATCCATTCATCAGTTGATGGACATTTAGGCTCTTTCCATAATTTGGCTATTGTTGAAAGTGCTGCTATAAACGTTGAGGTACAAGTGATCCTATGCATCAGCATCCCTGTATCCCTTGGGTAAATTCCTAGCAGTGCTATTGCTGGGTCATAGGGAAGATCTATTTTTAATTTTTTGAGGAGCCTCCACACTGTTTTCCAGAGTGGCTACACCAGTTTGCATACCCACCTGTGCACCTGTTTCTCCACATCCTCGCCAGCATCTATAGTCTCCTGATTTGATCATTTTAGCCACTCTGACTGGCATGAGTTGGTGTCTGAGTGTGGTTTTGATTTGTATTCCCCTGATGAGGAGCAACGTTGAGCATCTTTTCATGTGCCTGTTGGCCATCTGGATGTCTTCTTTAGAGAAGTGTCTATTCAAGTTTTCTGCCCATTTCTTCACTGGATTGTTTGTCTTTCAGGTTTGGAGTTTGGTGAGTTCTTTATAGACTTTGGATACTCGCCCTTTGTCTGATATGGCATTTGCAAATATCTTTTCCCAACTATTCAGTTGCCTTTTAGTTTTGTTCATTGTTTCCTTTGAAGTGCAGAAGTTTTTTTATGTTGATGAGGTCCCAATAGTTCATTTATGCTTTTAATTCCCTTGCCTTTGGGGATGTGTCCAGTAAGAAATTGCTACGGCTGAGGTCAGAGAGGTTTTTTCCTGCTTTCTTCTCTAGGATTTTGATAGTTTCCTGTCTCACATTCAGGTCCTTTATCCATTTTGAGTTTATTTTTGTGAATGTTGTAAGAAAGTCGTCTAGTTTCAATCTTCTGCATGTTGCTGTCCAGTTGTCCCAGCACCATTTGTTAAAGAGACTGTCTTTTTCCCATTGGATATTCTTTCTTGATTTGTCAAAGATTAGTTGGCCATACTTTTGTGGGTCCAATTCTGGAGTCTCCATTCTATTCCATTGGTCTATGTGTCTGCTTCTGTGCCAATACCATGCTGTCTTCATGATTACAGCTTTGTAGTAGAGGTTAAAGTCTGGGATTGTGATGCCTAATGCTTTGGTCTTCTTTTTCAAAATTACTTTGGCTATTCGGGGTCTTTTGTGGTTCCATACAAATTTTAGGATTGCTTGTCCTAGCTTCAAGAAGAATGCTGGTGCAATTTTGATTGGGATTGCTTGGAATGTGTAGATTGCTTTGGGCAGTATTGATAGTTTAACATTATTTATTCTTCCAATCCATGAGCACGGAATGTTTTCCATTTCTTTGTATCTTCTTCAATTTTGTTCATAAGCTTTTTATAGTTTTCAGCCTACAGATATTTTACATCTTTGGTTAGGCTTATTCCTAGGTATTTTATGATTCTTGTTTCAATTGTGAATGGGATCAGTTTCTTTATTTGTCTTTCTGTTGCTTCATTATTAGTGTATAAGAATGCAACTGATTTCTGTACTTTAATTTTGTGTCCTGCAACTTTGCTGAATTCACGTATCAGTTCTAGCAGACTTTTAGTGGAGTCTGTCGGGTTTTCCATGTAGAGTATCATGTCATCTGCAAAAAGTGAAAGCTTGACATCATCATTGCCAATTTTGATGCCTTTGATTTCCTTTTGTTGTCTGATTGCTGATGCTAGCACTTCCAACTCTATGTTAAACAACAGCGGTGAGAGTGGACATCCCTGTCGTGTTCCTGATCTCAGGGGGAAAGCTCTCAGTTTCCCCTTTGAGGATAATAATAGCTGTGTGTTTTCATAAATGGCTTTGATGGTGTTTAAGTATGTTCCTTCTATCCCGACATTCTTGAGGGTTTTTATTAAGAAAGAATGCTGAATTTTGTCAAATACTTTTTCTGCATCGATTGACAGGATCATATGGTTCTTCTCTTTTCTTTTATTAATGTGATGTGTCACATTGATTGATTTGCGAATGTTGAACCAGGCCCGCAGCCCAGGAATGAATCCCACTTGTTCATGGTGAATAATTCTTTTTATGTGCTGTTGAATTCGATTTGCTAGTATCTTATTGAGAATTTTTGCATCCATATTCAACAGGGATATTGGCCTATAGTTCTCTTTTTTTGCCGGGACTCTGTCTGGTTTGGGAATCAAAGGAATGTTGGCTTCATAGAATGAGTCTGGGAGATTCCCTTCCCTTTCTGTTGTTTGCAACAGCTTGAGAAGGGTAGGTATTATCTCTGCTTTAAATGTCTGGTAGCATTCCCCTGGGAAGCCATCTAGTCCTGGACTCTTATATGTTGGGAGATTTTTGATAACTGATTCAATTTCATCACTAGTTATGGGTCTGTTCAAGTTTTCTATTTTTTCCTGTTTGAGTTTTGGAAATGTGTGGATGCTTAGGAATTTTTCCATTTCTTCCAGGTTGTCCAGTCTGTTGGCATATAATTTTTCCTAGTATTCCCTGATAATTGCTTGTATTTATGAGGGATTGGTTGTAATAATTCCATTCTCACTCATGATTTTATCTATTTGGGTCATCTCCCTTTTCTTTTTGAGAAGCCTGGCTAGACTTGTATCAATTTTGTTTATTTGTTCAAAAAAACAACTCTTGGTTTCATTGATCTTCTCTATAGTTGTTGTGTTTTTTTTTTTTTTTTTTTAGATTCTGTATTGCTTATTTCTACTCTGGTCTTTATTATTTTTATTCTTCTGCTGGGTTTGGGGTGTCTTTGCTGTTCTAATTCTATTTCCTTTAGGTGTGCTGTTAGATTTTGTATTTGGGATTTTTCTTGTTTTTGAGATAGGCTTGGATTGCAATGTATTTTCCTCTCAGGACTGCCTTCTGTGCATCCCAAAGCGTTTGTATTTTTGTATTTTCATTGTCATTTGTTTCTATATATTTGTTAATTTCTTCTCTAATTGCCTGGTTGACCCATTCATTCTTTAGTAGGGTGTTCTTTAACCTCCATGTTTTTGGAGGTTTTCCAGACTTTTTCCTGTGGTTGATTTCAAGCTTCACAGCAATTGTGGTCTGAAAGTGTGCATGGTATGATCTCAATTCTTGTATATTTATGAAGGGCTGTTTTGTGACCCAGTATGTGATCTATCTTGGAGATGTTCCATGTGCACTCAAGGAGAAAGTATATTCTGTTGTTTTGGGATGCCAGAGTTCTAAATATATGTCAAGTCCATCTGATCTAATGTATCATTCAGGGTCCTTGTTTCTGTATTGACCGTGTGTCTACATGATCTATCCGTTGTTGTAAGTGGAGTATTAAAGTCCCCTGCAATTACCACATTCTTATCAATATGGTTGCTTATGTTTGTGATTAATTGTTTTATATATTTTGGGGCTCCTGTATTCGGCGCATAGACATTTATAATTGTTAGCTCTTCCTGATGGATAGACCCTGTAATTATTACATGATGCCCTCTTCATCTCTTGTTACAGACTTTAATTTAAAGTCTAGTTTGTCTGTTATAAGTATGGCTACTCCAGCTTTCTTGTGACTTCCAGTAGCATGATAGATAGTTCTCCATGTCCTCACTTTCAATCTGAAGGTGTCCTCAGGTCTAAAATGAGTCTCTTGTAGACAGCAAAGAGATGGGTCTTGTTTTTTATCCATTCTGAAATCCTATGTCTTTTGGTTGGAGCATTTAGTCCATTTACATTCAGTGTTATCATGGAAAGATATGGGTTTAGAGTCGTTGTGATGTCTGTAGGTTTCATGCTTGTAGTGATGTCTCTGCTGATTTGTGGTCCTTGCAACATTTCACTCACAGAGTCCCCCTTAGGATTTCTTGTAGGGCTGGTTTAGTGGTGATGAATTCCTTCCGTTTTTGTTTGTTTGGGAAAACCTTTATCTCTCCTTGTATTGTGAATGACAGACTTGCTGGATAAAGGATTCTCGGCTGCATATTTTTTCTGTTCATCACACTGAACATTGAAGATTTCCTGCCATTCCTTTCTTGCCTGCCAAGTTCTAGTAGATAGGTCTGCCCTTACTTTTATGGGTCTCCCTTTGTACGTTATAGTGTGTTTATCCCTAGCTGGTTTCAGAATTGTCTCTTTATCCTTGTATTTTTCCAGTTTCACTATGATATGTCATTCAGAAGATCAAGTTATGTCTGAAGGGTGTTCTCTGTGCCTCTTGGATTTCACTGCCATTTTCCTTCCCCAGATCAGGGAAGTTCTCAGCTGTGATTTGTTCAAGTACACCTTCTGCCCCTTTCTCTCTCTTCTTCTGCTTCTGGAATTCCTTTGATACACATACTGTTCCATTTGATTGCGTCACTTAGTTCTCTAATTCTCACCTCATACTCTTGGTTTTTTTTTATCTCTCTTTTTCTCAGCTTTTTCTTTTTCCATAATTTTATCTTCTAAGTCACCTGTTCTCTCCCCTGCCTCTTCAATCCCTGCTATGCCCTCCTGCATTTTATTTTTCACCTCATTTATCGCTGTTCACTTTTAACATTCCAGATGTTAAGTCCCACTGGCTGTCAGAACTCACAGAATCAGGCCCCTCCGCTTTTGCAAGCCTGCACAAGCGGGGGCTCTGCCTTGCAGGGTGGACTCCCCCTTCGGTGCCCTGGCTTCCTCCCTCCAGTCCCTGTAGCACTCACCACCTTTCCGCCCCTCCTACCCTCTTCTGTGGGCCTCTTGTCTATGCTTGGCTCTGGAGAGTCCATTCTACTATTCTTCTGGTGGTTTTTTGGATATTTAGGCAGATGTGTGTGGAATCTAAGCGATCAGCAGGATGAGGTGAGCCCTGTGTCCTCCTATGCTGCCATCTTCCCCCTCCATGTATTTCTTTAGTTCATCTTTAAATTTCTGCTTAACTCATTCATTCTTTAGTATATGTTCTTTATACTCCATATATTTGTGGTCTTTGCAAATATTTTCTTGTGATTGACTTTAAGTTTCATAGCATTGTTGTCAGAAAATATGCATGGTATGATCTCATTCCTTTTGTGTTTGTGAGGCCTGATTTTTGACCCAGTATGTGATTTATTCTGGAGAATGTTCCATGTGCACTGGAATAGAATATGTATTCTGCTGCTTTAGGCTGAAATGTTCTAAATATGTCTGTTAAGTCCATCTGGTCCAGTGTGTCATTCAAAGCCATTGTTTTCTTGCTGGTTTTCTGCTTAGAGAATCTGTCCATTGTTGTAAGTGGGGTGTTAAAGTCCATTACTATTATCATATTATTATCAATGAGTTTCTTTATGTTTGTTATTAATTGTTTTATATGTTTGGGTTGGTCCAATTTGGGGGCATGAATATTTACAATTGTTAAATCTTATTGTTGGATAGACCTCTTTATTACGATATAGTGCCCTTCATTATTTGTTACACTCTTTAGTTTAAATTTTAGTTTTTGTGATATAATTATGGCTACTGTGGCTTACTATTGATGTCCATTAGCATGGTAAATTGTTCTCCATCCCCTCACTTTCAATCTGCTGGTGTCTTTAAGTCTAAAATGAATATCTTGTAGTCAGTATATACATGAGTCTTGCTTTTTTATCCATTCTGATACACTATGTCTTTTGATTAGAGCATTTATTCCATTTGCATTCTGAGTGATTATCGATGAATATGAATTTAGTGCCATTGTATAACTTGTTAAGTCATTGTTTCTGGAGATTTTCTCTGTTCTTTTCTAGTCTTTTTTGCTTTTGGTCTTTCCCACTCAAAGAGTCCCCTTTAATATTTCTTGCAGGGTTGGTTTAGTGATCACAAACTCCTTTAGTTTTTGTTTTTCTGGGAAACTATCTCTACTTCTATTCTGAATGAAAGCCTTGCTGGATAAGGAATTCTTAGATGAATATTTTTCTCATTTATCATATTGACTATATCACTCCACTCCCTTCTGGTCTGCCAAGTTTCTGTGGATAGGTCTGCTGCTAATCTTATTTGTCTTCTCTTGTAAGTTTGGGATTTCTTTTCCCTTACTGCTCTCTGGGTATTTTCCTTTTCTGTATTTGGCAAATTTTGCTATAATATGTCTTGGTGTTTGCCTGCTTTTGTTGATTTTGATGGGGGCTGTCTGTGCCTTCTGGATTTGGATGTTTTTTTCCTTCCCCAGATTAGGGAAATTTTAATCTATAATTTGATGAAATAAACCTTTTGGCCTCTTTTCCCCTCTCTTCTTCTGGAACTCCTATGATATGAATGATATTACGCTTTATGGAGTCACTGAATTCCCCAAGTCTACATACATGATCTAATATTTTTCTTTCCTTCTGCTTCTCAGTTTTATTATTTTCCATAATTTCATCTTCTATATCACGTAGTTCCTCTGTTTCTCCAATCCTTGTGGTCATTACATACAGCCACTGTTGCATTTCAGTTATACCATTTTTTTTTTATTTTGGCCTGACTAGTTTTTAGGTCTTTCATCTCTGTGCTAAGGGACTCCCTGGTGTCTTGTATGTTTCTCTCAAGCCCAACTAGTACCCTGATGATTATTGTTTTAAATTCTCATTCAGACATACTACTTATATCTGTTTGGATTAGATTGCTGGCCATCACCTTTCCCTGTGCTTTCTTTGTGATGAATTCCTCTATCTTGGCATTTTGGGATGGATTCTTCAGTCTTGGTCTAGGTGTCTCTTTTCTGTGTATTAGAAAGCCTGTTTTGTTTCCTGAGAAACATGCTCCTGAGAGTAATGGGTATATTAAGAAGATTACATATACTGACCAGGACTTGGAGCTTAAGGAAGTGTTTCTGGTGTATGCTGTGTACACTTTGCTGTTGTGTTTCGGACGTTCTTTCCCTCAAATCAGCCCAGAGTTTCACCTCGCCTACCGTAGAGAGTGTTTAGACCTTTTCCAGTGTATTTTAACTAGGTGTATTTTGGTCTACTTGTTTAAAAAGGTTAAAATGAACAAATCAGGAGACTATAGATGCTGGAGAGGATGTGGGGAGACTATAGATGCTTGAGAAGATGTGGAGAAACAGGAACCCTCTTGCACTGTTGGTAGCAATGCAAACTGGTGCAGCCACTCTGGAAAACAGTGTGGAGGCTCCTCAAAAAATTAAAAATAGATCTACCCTATGGCCCAGCAATAACACTGCTAGGAATTTACCCAAGGGATACAAGAGTGCTGATACATAGGGGCACTTGTACCTCAATGTTTATAGCAGCACTTTCAACAATAGCCAAATTATGGAAAGAGTCTAAATGTCCATCAGCTGATGAATGGATAAAGAAATTGTGGTGTATATACACAATGGAATACTACTTGGCAATGAGAAAGAATGAAATATGGCCTTTTGTAGCAACTTGGATGGAACTGGAGAGTGCTATGCTAAGTGAAATAAGTCATCACAGACAGATACCATGTTTTCACTCTTATGTGGATCCTGAGAAACTTAACAGAAGACCATGGGGGAGGGGAAGGAAAAAAAAAGAGAGGACGAGAGCCAAAGCATAAGAGACTCTTAAAAACTGAGAATAAACTGAAGATTGATGGGGAGTTGGAGAGAGGGGAGAGTGGGTGATGGGCATTGAGGAGGGCTCCTGTTGGGATGAGCACTGGGTGTTTTATGGAAACCAATTTGACAATACGTTTCATATTTAAAAAAGGGCTAGATTCAATTTCCACTAGACCCAAAGTTTTGCAGAACTCTATGGTCAATAGACTTGGTGCATATGGGAAGTTTGTGGTGGATTTCTGGGGGAGCGGCCCACTTTTGCTCTGGTTCTCAGGCACACTTGCTGTATTAAAAAAAAAACAGGGGGGGCCTGGGTGGCGCAGTCGGTTAAGCGTCCGACTTCAGCCAGGTCACGATCTCGTGGCCCGTGAGTTCGAGCCCCGAGTCAGGCTCTGGGCTGATGGCTCAGAGCCTGGAGCCTGTTTCCGATTCTGTGTCTCCCTCTCTCTCTGCCCCTCCCCCGTTCATGCTCTGTCTCTCTCTGTCCCAAAAATAAATAAACGTTGAAAAAAAATTAAAAAACAAAAACAAAAACAAAAACAAAACACCTAGGCAGTGCAGGGAGGCGGGGCTTATTGTAAGTGGCTCAAGCCTCCACTGTGGGTGCTATGCTGCTCACTGAAGTCTGAGGGTCTGTGCTGATTGGCAGGGAATAAAATTGGTATCAGCCTTCTCCCTCATCCCAGGAGAGGAAATTTTGCACCCACTGCTCTTCAGAAAGCCTTCACATAAGAGCAAACAATCTCCCCTTATGTGACCTAAGGATCCCTCAGATGCCTGCCTACACCTATCTGTGGCCAAGTCATCTGCCCACTCAGTGGCACAGTGCTTCTGTGTTTAATCTCATACATTCTGGTTTGGCTTCAAAACTCCAAATTTTAGGGACCTGGTGCAATGTGGACCCTTGCTGATCCTCTGGGGGAGGGTTTTGCCACACTGTGGCTGGTGCCAGTTTGTCTCAGAAGGGCAGTTGCATGAACACACAGGGGCTTGGAGTTTATGGTAGAGGAGAGCAAAAAGCCAGTGTCCATGTTAGCTCCCCTCAGCAGGTGCTTCTGCACCTATGTTAATGAAAAGGACAGCTCAATGGCACCTGCTGGCTCTTTGCACCTGAGAAGCAGTGTCTCCTCTCCCAAATGCACTCCAAGAAGAGGAAGTGCCTTTCCTCAACCCAGGGGATCATCAGATCATGCTGTCCACTCCCTGGCTTCTGCCCTCCTTCTTCACAGGAGTACCACTATGCCCATAAGGCTCCACCCCAGCGATGTCACAGACCTCTAAAGTTTCTGACTTTGAGCTCCCTTGTTTATAAAAAACTTTCAATAATAATCAGCCCTTCTCATTTTTCCAGTCAATGGTTTTAAGAAAGTGTTTTTCTTGTGTAATCCCCTGCACATTGCTCTCTCCCCCTCTCTTACTCTATTTCTATCCACTCTCTGTGATCAGGAGTCTTCCCCTCTGCAGCACTGGCAATTCTTTTCTCCCCTTCATCATGGCTCCACACCTCCTACCTTCCACAATATGACCTCTTTTCAACTTCTAGTTGTGCAGTTTGTTCTTTCAGTTTTCACATCAATTCTTTGAATGTTCAGAATGATTTAATATTTTATTAGCTCTGTTCAAGGGATGAGGGAAGCATAGGGACCCCCTATTACTCTCCCTTCTTAACTCAACTTCCAGCAGGGGATTTTTATTATCAATTGACAGGGAGAAAAAGTCATTGAATTAAAATTACTAAGAGAAACTTGATTATTTTTTTTTCTGAAATTTATTGACAAATTGGTTTCCATACAACACCCAGTGCTCATCCCAAAAGGTGCCCTCCTCAATACCCATCACCCACCCTCTCCTCCCTCCCACCCCCCATCAACCCTCAGTTTGTTCTCAGTTTTTAACAATCTCTTATGCTTTGGCTCTCTCCCATTCTAACCTCTTTATTTTTTTTCCTTCCCCTCCCCCATGGGTTCCTGTTAAGTTTCTCAGGATCCACATAAGAGTGAAACCATATGGTATCTGTCTTTCTCTGTATGGCTTATTTCACTTAACATCACACTCTCCATTTCCATCCAGGTTGCTACAAAAGGCCATATTTCATTTTTTCTCATTGCCACGTAATATTCCATTGTGTATATAAACCACAATTTCTTTATCCATTCATCAGTTGATGGACATTTAGGCTCTTTCCATAATTTGGCTATTGTTGAGAGTGCTGCTATGAACATTGGGGTACAAGTGGCCCTATGCATCAGTGCTCCTGTATCCCTTGGATAAATTCCTAGCAGTGCTATTGCTGGGTCATAGGGTAGGTCTATTTTTAATTTTCTGAGGAACCTCCACACTGCTTTCCAGAGCGGCCGCACCAATTTGCATTCCCACCAACAGTGCAAGAGGGTTCCCGTTTCTCCACATCCTCTCCAGCATCTATAGTCTCCTGATTTGTTCATTTTGGCCACTCTGACTGGCGTGAGGTGATACCTGAGTGTGGTTTTGATTTGTATTTCCCTGATAAGGAGCGACGCTGAACATCTTTTCATGTGCCTGTTGGCCATCCGGATGTCTTCTTTAGAGAAGTGTCTATTCATGTTTTCTGCCCATTTCTTCACTGGGTTATTTGTTTTTCGAGTGTGGAGTTTGGTGAGCTCTTTATAGATTTTGGATACTAGCCCTTTGTCCGATATGTCATTTGCGAATATCTTTTCCCATTCCGTTGGTTGCCTTTTAGTTTTGTTGGTTGTTTCCTTTGCTGTGCAGAAGCTTTTTATCTTCATGAGGTCCCAGTAATTCACTTTTGCTTTTAATTCCCTTGCCTTTGGGGATGTGTCGAGTAAGAGATTGCTACGGCTGAGGTCAGAGAGGTCTTTTCCTGCTTTCTTCTCTAAGGTTTTGATGGTCTCCTGTCTCACATTTAGGTCCTTTATCCATTTTGAGTTTATTTTTGTGAATGGTGTGAGAAAGTGGTCTAGTTTCAACCTTCTGCATGTTGCTGTCCAGTTCTCCCAGCACCATTTGTTAAAGAGGCTGTCTTTTTTCCATTGGATGTTCTTTCCTGCTTTGTCAAAGATGAGTTGGCCATACGTTTGTGGGTCTAGTTCTGGGGTTTCTATTCTATTCCATTGGTCTATGTGTCTGTTTTGGTGCCAATACCATGCTGTCTTGATGATGACAGCTTTGTAGTAGAGGCTAAAGTCTGGGATTGTGATGCCTCCTGCTTTGGTCTTCTTCTTCAAAATTCCTTTGGCTATTCGGGGCCTTTTGTGGTTCCATATGAATTTTAGGATGGCTTGTTCTAGTTTCGAGAAGAATGCTGGTGCAATTTTGATTGGGATTGCATTGAATGTGTAGATAGCTTTGGGTAGTATTGACATTTTGACAATATTTATTTTTCCAATCCATGAGCAGGGAATGTCTTTCCATTTCTTTAAATCTTCTTCAATTTCCTTCATAAGCTTTCTATAGTTTTCAGCATACAGATCCTTTACATCTTTGGTTAGATTTATTCCTAGGTATTTCATGCTTCTTGGTGCAATTGTGAATGGGATCAGATTCTTTATTTGTCTTTCTGTTGCTTCATTGTTAGTGTATAAGAATGCAACTGATTTCTGTACATTGATTTTGTATCCTGCAACTTTGCTGAATTCCTGTATCAGTTCTAGCAGACTTTTGGTGGAGTCTATCGGATTTTCCATGTATAATATCATGTCATCTGCAAAAAGCGAAAGCTTGACTTCATCTTTGCCAATTTTGATGCCTTTGATTTCCTTTTGTTGTCTGATTGCTGATGCTAGAACTTCCAGCACTATGTTAAACAGCAGCGGTGAGAGTGGGCATCCTTGTCGTGTTCCTGATCTCAGGGAAAAAGCTTTCAGTTTTTCCCCGTTGAGGATGATGTTAGCTGTGGGCTTTTCATAAATGGCTTTTATGATCTTTAAGTATGTTCCTTCTATCCCGACTTTCTCAAGGGTTTTTATTAAGAAAGGGTGCTGGATTTTGTCGAAGGCCTTTTCTGCATCGATTGACAGGATCATATGGTTCTTCTCTCTTTTTTTGTTAATGTGATGTATCACGTTGATTGATTTGCGAATGTTGAACCAGCCCTGCATCCCAGGAATGAATCCCACTTGATCATGGTGAATAATTCTTTTTATATGCCGTTGAATTCGATTTGCTAGTATCTTATTGAGAATTTTTGCATCCATATTCATCAGGGATATTGGCCTGTAGTTCTCTTTTTTTACTGGGTCTCTGGTTTAGGAATCAAAGTAATACTGGCTTCATAGAATGAGTCTGGAAGTTTTCCTTCCCTTTCTATTTCTTGGAATAGCTTGAGAAGGATAGGTATTATCTCTGCTTGAAACGTCTGGTAGAACTCCCCTGGGAAGCCATCTGGTCCTGGACTCTTATTTGTTGGGAGATTTTTGATAACCGATTCAATTTCTTCGCTGGTTATGGGTCTGTTCAAGCTTTCTATTTCCTCCTGATTGAGTTTTGGAAGAGTGTGGGTGTTCAGGAATTTGTCCATTTCTTCCAGGTTGTCCAATTTGTTGGCATATAAGTTTTCATAGTATTCCCTGATAATTGTTTGTATCTCTGAGGGATTGGTTGTAATAATTCCATTTTCATTCATGATTTTATCTATTTGGGTCATCTCCCTTTTCTTTTTGAGAAGCCTGGCTAGAGGTTTGTCAATTTTGTTTATTTTTTCAAAAAACCAACTCTTGGTTTCGTTGATCTGCTCTACAGTTTTTTTAGTTTCTATATTGTTTATTTCTGCTCTGATCTTTATTATTTCTCTTCTTCTGCTGGGCTTAGGCTGCCTTTGCTGTTCTGCTTCTAGTTCCTTTAGGTGTGCTGTTAGATTTTGTATTTGGGATTTTTCTTGTTTCTTGAGATAGGCCTGGATTGCAATGTATTTTCCTCTCAGGACTGCCTTTGCTGCGTCCCAAAGCGTTTGGATTGTTGTATTTTCATTTTCGTTTGTTTCCATATATTTTTTAATTTCTTCTCTAATTGCCTGGTTGACCCACTCATTCGTTAGTAGGGTGTTCTTTAACCTCCATGCTTTTGGAGGTTTTCCAGACTTTTTTCTGTGGTTGATTTCAAGCTTCATAGCATTGTGGTCTGAAAGTAAGCATGGTATAATTTCAATTCTTGTAAACTTATGAAGGGCTGTTTTGTGACCCAGTATATGATCTATCTTGGAGAATATTCCATGTGCACTCGAGAAGAAAGTATATTCTGTTGCTTTGGGATGCAGAGTTCTAAATATATCTGTCAAGTCCATCTGATCCAATGTCTCATTCAGGGCCCTTGTTTCTTTATTGACCATGTGTCTAGATGATCTATCCATTTCTGTAAGTGGTGTATTAAAGTCCCCTGCAATGACCACATTCTTATCAATAAGGTTGCTTATGTTTATGAGTAATTGTTTTATATATTTGGGGGCTCCGGTATTTGGTGCATAGACATTTATAATTGTTAGCTCTTCCTGATGGATAGACCCTGTAACTATTATATAATGTCCTTCTTCATCTCTTGTTACAGCCTTTAATTTAAAGTCTAGTTTGTCTGATATAAGTATGGCTACTCCAGCTTTCTTTTGCCTTCCAGTCGCATGATAAATAGTTCTCCATCCCCTCACTCTCAATCTAAAGGTGTCCTCCGGTCTAAAATGAGTCTCTTGTAGACAGCAAATAGATGGGTCTTGTTTTTTTATCCATTCTGATACCCTATGTCTTTTGGTTGGCGCATTTAATCCATTATATTCAGTGTTATTATAGAAAGATACGGGTTTAGAGTCATTGTGATGTCTGTATGTTTTATGCTTATAGTGATGTCTCTGGGACTTTGTCTGACAGGGTCCCCCTTAGGATGTCTTGTAGGGCTGGTTTAGTGGTGACAAATTCCTTCAGTTTTTGTTTGTTTGGGAAGACCTTTATCTCTCCTTCTATTCTAAATGACAGACTTGCTGGATAAAGGATTCTTGGCTGCATATTTTTTCTGTCTATCACCCTGAAAATCTCGTGCCAATTCTTTCTGGCCTGCCAAGTTTCAAAAGAGAGATCAGTCACGAGTCTTATAGGTCTCCCTTTATATGTGAGGGCACGTTTACCCCTTGCTGCTTTCAGAATTTTCTCTTTATCCTTGTATTTTGCCAGTTTCACTATGATATGTCGTGCAGAAGATCGATTCAAGTTACGTCTGAAGGGAGTTCTCTGTGCCTCTTGGATTTCAATGCCTTTTTCCTTCCCCAGTTCAGGGAAGTTCTCAGCTATGATTTCTTCAAGTACCCCTTCAGCACCTTTCCCTCTCTCTTCCTCCTCTGGGATACCAATTATGCGTATATTATTTCTTTTTAGTGTATCACTTAATTCTCTAATTTTCCCCTCATACTCCTGGATTTTTTTATCTCTCTTTTTCTCAGCTTCCTCTTTTTCCATAACTTTATCTTCTGGTTCACCTATTCTCTCCTCTGCCTCTTCAAGCCGAGCTGTGGTGGTTTCCATTTTGTTATGCATTTCGTTTAAAGCGTTTTTCAGCTCCTCGTGACTGTTCCTTAGTCCCTTGATCTCTGTAGCAAGAGATTCTCTGCTGTCCTGTATACTGTTTTCAAGCCCAGCGATTAATTTTATGACTATTATTCTAAATTCACTTTCTGTTATGTTATTTAAGTCCTTTTTGATCAGCTCATTAGCTGTTGTTATTTCCTGGAGATTCTTCTGAGGGGAATTCTTCCGCTTGGTCATTTTGGATAGTCCCTGGCGTGGTGAGGACCTGCAGGGCACTTCCCCTGTGCTGTGGTGTATAACTGGAGTTGGTGGGTGGGGCCGCAGTCAGACCTGATGTCTGCCCCCAGCCCACCGCTGGGGCCACAGTCAGACTGGTGTGTGCCTTCTCTTCCCCTCTCCTAGGGGTGGGATTCACTGTGGGGTGGTGTGGCTCGTCTGGGCTACTTGCACCCTGCCAGGCTTGTGATGCTGGGGATCTGGCGTATTAGCTGGGGTGGGTAGGCAAGGTGCTCGGGGGCCGGAGGGGCAGGCTTAGATCGCTTCTCCTTAGGTGATCCACTTCAGGAGGGGCCCTGTGGCAGCGGGAGGGAGTCAGATCCGCTGCAGGAGGTATGGCTCCGCAGAAGTGCAGAGTTGGGTGTTTGCGCAGAGCGAGCAAGTTCCCTGGCAGGAACCGGTTCCCTTTGGGATTTCGGCTGGGGGATGGGCGGGGGAAATGGCGCTGGCGAGCGCCTTTGTTCCCCACCAAACTGAGCTCTGTTGTCAGGGGGCTCAGCAGCTCTCCCTCCCTTTGTCCTCCAGCCTTCCCGCTTTCCGAGCAGAGCTGTTAATTTATGACCTCCCAGATGCTAAGTCGCGCTTGCTGTCGGAACACAGTCCGCCCGGCCCCTCCGCTTTTGCAAGCCAGACTCGGGGGCTCTGCTTGGCCGGCGAGCCACCCCTCCGCCCCGGCTCCCTCCCGCCAGTCTGTGGAGCGCGCACCGCCTCGCCGCCCTTCCTACCCTCTTCCGTGGGCCTCTCGTCTGCGTTTGGCTCCGGCGACTCCGTTCTGCTAATCCTCTGGCGGTTTTCTGGGTTATTTAGGCAGGTGTAGATGGAATCTAAGTGATCAGCAGGACGTGCGGTGAGCCCAGCGTCCTCCTAAGCCGCCATCTTGCCGCAACCCGCGAGAAACTTGATTAGATATCAAGGGTGGAGGAAGAACTTAATTAAATTTCAAGGGTGGAAAGATTCTTGCTAAACTAGCTTATCAGGATTATTGCTAAAACTGGAATCAATAGGACTTTTTGCTAAAACTAATCTTGACAGTCCAACGACAAGGCCTAACAAGAAGAGGGCTCAAAAGAGCCTGATTAACTTTGGTCAATAAGAGTGTCATTGTCAATGCAAACAAAGAGGAATATGAGATCCATACATAGGAAAGCGAAAGCAACACAAACTGCCTGTGAGAAGGTCCACATGTCAGACTGAACATACAAAGATTTCAAATTATAAATATCTTCCAACACTAAAAGAAATCATGCTTAATGAAGTAATGGAAGATATGAAGACAATATATTATGAAATAGAAAATATAATAAAGATTTTAAAAATAAAAAAATACAAAATAGAAATATTGGATTTGAAAAATATAATAATGAAAATGAAAAATTCATTGGAGGTGTTCAACAGATTTCAACCAAAATAAGAAAACATGAGTGAAGTTGAAGAATGGCATTATGCATTCTGAAGAAGAAAGATAAAAAGGAATGAAGAAAAATGATCAGAGACAAAAAAAATGTAAGACACCTTTAAGCATACCAACATATGTGCAATGAGAGTACCTGAAGAAAAGGAAAGAGAAAAGGGTAGAAAAAGTAACCAAAGAAATAATGGCTGTGGACACCTGGCTGGTTTAGTCAGTAGAGAATGTGACTCTTGATCTCAGGGTTGTGAGCTCAAGCTCAACATTTGGCATAAAGCTTACTTAAAGAAAGAAAGAAAGAAAGAAAGAAAGGCTGAAAACTCAATTTTCTAAAACAAAAAAAAAAACAAACAAAACTCTAGAAAAAGAAGAGCAAATTAATCTGAAAACAACCTAAAGGCAGAATATCAACAATTACAGAAAAAAAAATAGTGAAATACATTAGAGAAAATTAAAAGTACCAGAAATTATTTCTTTGAGGAATGAAATTGACAAACTCTAACTAGATTGAAGAAAAGAGAAAAGACAAATTACTAACATCAAGAATAAAAGAGGGGACAATACTATCAACTTTACTAAAATCAAAATGGGTTATAAGGGACTATTATAAACAACTATATGCCAACAAAGTCAATAACAGATTAAATGTACACATACATATAAAACACAAACTACTGAAACTGACTCAAGATGAAATATAAATAATGGCCAAAACTACAAAATTTGATGAAAAACAAATCTACACATCAAAGAAGCTCAACGAGTCCAAGTAGGATAGACAAAAAGAGATCTACACGAAGACAAAAAAAATTGAACTGTTGAGGGGCAAGGAGACTCTTGAAGGCAACAAGAATAGTGACTTCTCACAAGTTAAAGATAATAAGATTATTATGTAATTTCTCACCAGAAACCATGGAGATCAGAAGGTAGTGCAATGACATATTTAAAGTGCTGAAATTAAACAGAAACTGTAAACCATAAATTCTATATCAGGTACAACTCTCCTTTTAAAATGAGGGAAAAATTAAGACATACTCAGAAAAACAAAAACTGGGGGAGTTTGTTACCAAGAAACCTGCCCCACAGGAAATAGTAAAAGGTGTTCATCAAATGAAAGGACATCAAATGGTAACTCAATATCATATGAAGAAATAAAGATCTCTGGGAAAGGTAAACTATGGGCAAATATATAAGCCAGTATTGTTATATTTTTGGTTTATAACTCACTTTTTACTGCCTGCTTGATATAAAAAAGAAACATGCATAAAATAATTATGAATATATGTTATTAGGTACACATTGGTAAATATGTAATTTGTGACAAAACATAAAAGAGGTAGACAGAGTTCTATAGGAGCAGAGATTTTGTACACTATTGAAATCAAGGTGATATAAATTCGAACTGGATTGTTACAGATTTGGTATATTCAATGTAACCTCTGTGGTAACCACAAGTATCTAAAATTAGACACAAAAAAATGAGAAGGGGAAAAAATAGCTTACTACCAAAAATCAACTAAACAGAAAGGAAGAAATAATGGAGGAAATGAGGACCAAAATAAAGGATAAGACATACAGGAAAAAATGGTAGCAGTAAGCCCTTCCTTATTAGTCATTATTTGAAAGGTAAATAGATTAAACTCTCCAATCAAAAGGTGGAGAGATTGGCATAATGGACAAAATTCATGATCTAATTATATGCTGTCTATAAGAAACTCAAGGAGCACCTGTGTGGCTCAGTTGGTTAAGCATCAGACTCCTGATTTCAGACCAGGTAACACTCCCATGGTTTGTGGAGAGTTCAAGCTCCACATCAGGCTCCATGCTGACAGAGAGGACTCTGCTTGGGATTCTCTCTCTTCCTCTTTCTCTGCCCCTCCCCTACTTGTGGGCTCTCTCTCTCTCTCAAAATTAATAAATAAACTTAAAAAAAGAAACTCACTTTAGATCCAAAGTCACATATAAATTGAAAGTGAAAGGATGGTAAAACATATTTCATGTGAATAGTTAGCAATAGACTGTAGTATCTATATTATTATATTCTAAGTTTAAAAACCTGTTACAAGTGACAAAATAAAATTATTATGTATTTCTAAAAAGTTAAATTCATCAAAAAATATAACAATTAAAAACATATATGTAGGAAATGAAAGATCCCAAGAATATGTGAAGCACACATGACAGAATTGAAGAAATAAACAAGTAGTTCTAGAATAATACTTGGAGAATTCAATACCCCAGTTTCAATAATGGATAAAATATCTAGACAACTGACCAGTAAAGATGGAGGACTCGAACAATATTATAAACCAACTAGACCTAACAGATATATATAGAACATGCTACACAACAGAAGAATAAACATTATTCTTCAGTGCACATGGAACATGCTCCAGTATGGAACATAATTTAGGCCACAATAAAAATATCAATGCATTTGAAAAAATTAGAGGAATACAGAATATCTTTTCTGACCACAATTGAAGGTTTTAATGTTTAAAATATAAAAAAAAACCTCTTACAAATCATCAAGAAGACAAACAAGCAAATTAAAAATGGTACAAGGACTTAAATCTCCAAAGAAGATACTTAATGACCAAGAAGTACATGAAAATGTGTCCAACATCTTTTATCATTAGCAAAATGCAAAGCGAAGGCACAATGAGATACCACTTCACACCCACACACTGCTAGATATAGGTATAATAAAAAATGGAAAAGAAGTACAATAAAAATGGAAAATAACAAGTCTTGACAAGGATGTGTGGATAATTGGAATATTTGTATATTGCTGGTAGGAATGTAAAATGGTGAAGCTGCTGTGGAAAAACAGTTTGGCAGTTACTTCAAAAGTTAAATATATATTACCATATGGCCAAGCATTTCCATTCCCAGATATACACCGAAGAAAATTGAACACAGGGACACAGACATATATGTGTACATGAATATTAATTGCAGTCTTATTCACAATAGGAAAGAGATGGAAACAATCCAAATTCCCATCAACAGATGAATGTATAAACAAAATGTGGTATATACATATATACATTAGAATAATATTTGCCTACAAAAATGAAGTTCTGAAAC
Organism: Prionailurus viverrinus; assembly: GCF_022837055.1. NCBI lineage: Eukaryota > Metazoa > Chordata > Mammalia > Carnivora > Felidae > Prionailurus > Prionailurus viverrinus. Next base: position 76,125,709 of record NC_062579.1, on the reverse strand, counting down.
ATGCTACAAACATGGATGAATCTTCGAAAAATATGCTAAATGTAGTAATCCAGAAACAAAAGGCAATACTGTATGATTCAACCTATATAAGATATCTAAAATAGGCAAACTAATAGAAACAGATGGTAGATTGGAGATTAAAGGATTGGGGGAGGGGAAAATGGGAATTATTGCTTAATGGGTACAGTTGCTGCTTGGGTTCATGAAATAGTTTCAGAAATAGATAGGAGTGATGGTTGCACAAAATTGTGAATGAAATTAATGTCACTGATTTGTATACTTAAAAATGGCTTAAATGGAAAGTTATATGTTTATATATATATATTACCTATATTACCAAAATTTAAAACATTATGGAGTTGACATGATCTGAAAATATGTCGTGACTATGTTGTTTCTCCTAACATTCAATCCGTTGACTGAAGCTTTGTTTGTATTCTTTTTTGACCATTAGCTCACTCTTGGTTGCTTTAGTAATTTGTGCTTATTTCTAAGTGCCCCTCCCTATGGCATTAATTTTCCTTTCTCTGTTTACCAGAGAGGGGCTATAATTTCTCTTAGGGTTATTGGCCATTGGCACATCTTTTCTGACAAATTTTCTCTTTCATTCCTTTGTTTCCCAGACATTGACCTCCTAAGTCCACCTCTTTTCTCAGCATTCACTGATATTTATTTTGCCTGGGCTTTGGGCATGCCTGAAATTAATACAGAGCAGGGTGTCAAGATGGGTTGAATAGAATCAAAGGCTTTTTCTTTTTAATGTTGTTTTTTTTGGTTTGTTTCTTTCTTTTCTTCCTAATAAGGTTCATTTTGTTAATCAGAAAATTTAATGAAAAGGTTTTTTTTAGTTGATGAAAGAAAATATTGAAGGTAAGAAAAATACACATTTCCCAAATAAAATTATTCGTTTCAAGAGAAACAAATAACATTACCTTCATTGTACTAATTTGCATCAAGCACAAATTATGTTTGATAGGCTACATACAAAATAAAAGTTTTCAGGTTTTTAAAATACTAAATCCTTCTGATCTGGGACATGTACCATACTACCCCCCATCATCTACACCCACCCTAGTTCACTGCCTTTAAACTGTCCTCCAATTCATGGGGCTATAATTGGCATCACCACCAACTTGTGACTAGAGTTCACCATTCCCCGATTACCAGGAAAGTTCTATACTACCTACCCGTCTGCCCCCATCCCTGCCAGAGCTGTCTGTTCTCTGCTTTTATTATTCATGGTGCCCAGGTCGAAACTGCCCAAGATCCTGTGTATTGTATCCCACCTGGATTATGGGGTACAGTCTGCTGGGTCTTCTACTCCAGAATTCCACATTTCTAGAAACCTAGGAGGAACCTAGCCTTACTTCAATGTTATCACCTACCAAACCGTCTCCCCGGGAGCCCCTCACCCAGACTGAGGCCAGTTTCCAAAATAACTCTCAGATGCTGACCAGATTAATTAACCTAAACTTGGCAACTCACTGAGGTTTATAGATCACCTAAAATTTCATCAAAGGTGTGTGTGTTTGTGTGTGTGTGTGTGTGTGTGTGTGGTATAAGCAGGGATATTGCATTTTTGTAGTGGGGTCATTCTAGTAAAAAAAAAATATGCAGGTATTTGTAGCGATAGAAAAAAAGAAGTTTTGTTATGATTCTGGATCTTCAGCCAGCCCCTCTTTATGCTACTAGTTCTAATATGTACAGGCATACCTTGTTTTGTTGTGCTTTATTGAACTTTGCAGGCATTGCATTCTTTATAAATTGAAGGTTTGTGGCAACTTTCCACTGAACAAGTCTATCAGGTCTATTTTTCAACAGAATTTCCTCACTTTGTGTCTCTGTGTCACATTTCATAATTTTTGTAGTATTTCAAGCTTTTTCATTATTATTATATTTGTCATGTTGAAATGTAATCAGAAATCTTTGATGTTATTATTGTAATCACTTAGGGGGCTACAAACTGTACCCATATAAGAAGGAAAAATTAATTGATAAATGTATGTGTGTTCTGACTACTCCAACAAACAACCATTCCCTATCTCTCTCCCCAGCCTCAGGAATTCCTATTCCCTGAGACATAACAACATTGAAATTAGGCCAATTAATAATCCTACAATGGTCTTTACATGTTCAAGTGAAAGAAAGAGTTATATATCTCATTTTAAATTAAAAGTGAGATATGATTAAGGTTAGTAAGGAAGGCATGTTGAAAGTCAAGACAGGCTGAAAGATAGGCCTTTTGCATCAATTAGTAAAGTTGTAAGTGTAAATGAAAAACTCTTGAAGGAAATTAAAAAGGCTGCTACAATGAGCATGTGAATGACAAGAAAGTGAAACAGTCTTACTGCTAATATGAAGAAAGTTTTAGGGGTCTGGATAGAAGATCTAATCAGCAGCAACATTCCCTTAAGATAGTCCAATCCAGAGCAAAACCCTGTCTCTTCAATTCTATGAAGGCTGGGAGAGGTGAGGAAGCTGCAGAAGAAAAGTCTAAAGCTGGTAGAGATTGGTTTATGAGGTTTAAGGAAAGAAGCTGTCTCCATAACATGAGTACAAGGTGAAAGAACAAGTGCTGTTGTAGAAGCTGCAGCAAGTTATGCGGAAGATCTAGATAAGATAATTAATGAATATGGCTATGCTGAAGAACAGATTTCCAATCCAGACAAAATAGGTTTCTATTGGAAGAAGATGCCATCTAATACTTTCATAGCTAGAGAGCTAGATTCAGCATTCTAGATGCCATTAAGAACATTTGTGATTCATGGGAGAGGTCAAAATATCAACACTAACAGGAGTTTGGAAGAAGTTGATTCCAACCCTCATGGATGACTTTGAGACGTCAATGGAGGAACTAACTGCATATGTGGTGGAAGTAGCAAGAAAAATATAATTAGAGGTGGATCCTGAATAGTACTGAATTGCTGCAATCTCATGATAAAACTTTAATGGATCAAGTATTGCTTCTTATAGATGAACAAAGAAAGTTGGTTTCTTGAGATGGAATCTACTTCTGATGAAGATGCTGTGAAGATTGTTGAAATGGAAATAAAAGATTTAGAATATTATATAAACTTACTTGATAAAGCAACAGCAGGGTTTGAGAGGATTGACTCCAATTTTGAAAGAAGTTCTACTGTGGGTAAAATGTTATTCCATGCTACAGAGAAATTGCTCATAAGAGAAAAAGTCATTCAATGTGGCAAACCTCTAATTGCTATCTTTTACAAAATTATCACAGCTGGAGCATCTTGGAGGCTCAGTGGGTTAAGCATACAACTTTTGATCTCAGATCAGGTCTTGAGCTCAGGGTCATGAGTTCAAGGGCTGTGTTGGGCCCCATGTTGGGTGTGGAGCCTACTTTTTAAAAAAATTACCACAGCTGCTCCAAACTTCAGCAACCATTACCCTGTTAAATCAGCAGCCACCAACATTGAAGCAAGATCCTTCTCTAGCAAAAAATAATAAATAAATAAATAAATAAATAAAGAAAGAATCACTGAAAACAAAGATGATTGTTAGCCATTTTTAACAATGAAGTATTTAAATTAGATATGTACATATTTTTAGACATAATACTATTGCACACTTGTACTACACTAGAGTGTAAACATAACTTCTATATTCACTGAAAAAACAAAAATTCCACTTGACTTCCTTTATTGCAGTATTGGACTAAACTTGTGATATCTATGAGGTATGCCAGTGTATGAAACATGGATAGGATACAGGTAAAACATATACTTATTTATTTCTAGCACATTTTCTTGCCCCACTCATGTGTAAGCTCCCTGCCTGGTGCACTGGGCCAGACCTCTGGAAAAAAATACTCTGTAGTAGAGCATGTACTGTTTAGAATGCTGACAAAATAATTTTTGTTGGCTAGACAATCAATAGCTTTCTGTATGCACTAGTATGCTCAATAAATGTCAATTGCTCATAACAGCTATCATTTTTTCTTTAAAAACATGAAACCTTTTGAGGTGACATATATGTGTAGGTCATGAGGTAGACACTATAGATACTATTCCAATTTCTCCCCTTTTTTTGGAGAGAGGGAGAGAGCAGAAGGAAAGAAAGAATCTTATGCAGGCTGCATGCTCAGCCCAATGTGGGGCTCGATCTCACAGCCTTGGAATCGTGACCTGAGCCAAAATCAAGAGTGAGACACTCAACCAACTAAGCCACCCAGCTAATGCCCCCATTATCTCATGTTATACTCCCAAAACCACAAGGGAGATATTTTCATTATTATTTTATATAATTATATATTTATATATATTATTATAAATATAATAATAAATATATTATAAATATATTTAAATATAACAAATATAAATATAAATATAAATTATAAATATATATTTTATTATATAATTATAGATTATTGTATAAATATAAAAACTAAAGTTTTATACATATATATATGTATATATATAAAACTAAAGAATTTAAGCAGTATTTCCAAAGACATTATCTCCTTAGATTCTGAGCAGAAAAAGTCTTAGCCCAAAGCCTCACTTTCAAAGAGTCAGCATCTGGCCCTCCTCTGGATTCTTTATTCCAAGTAGTGAAGAATCAATGGGCCAAGTTATGTCTACTTGGAGTCTTCACTAATTTCCATTTAGACCACACTCTACACACCTAAGACCCTAGGATATACTGCTCCAAAGACCTGAAGCCTAAATCCCAAACCCGCTTGTGCCTCTTCTCCAAGTGTATCTTGAGAGTGAGCCACATTCCTTGTGGGTTCACACTAAGGGTAAAATAGATGAGAAAACTGAAAAGGCAGAACCTCCTTCATAAGAGACTATTTGGACGAATCTAAAGGAAAGGGTGTACTGCTAGGCCATTAGGAACTCAGAGATGGCAATGGCCAGTTAGCACAAAATAATCAGAGAAAACTTCAAGGAGGAAAAAGACCTTGACAAGAGCCTCAGAGAGTGGGAAGAACCTAAATGAAGGTAAAGAAGACAGAACAATCAGACTGAACCTAAGTCCTGTGTCCTTACAATCACCCTGGCCTATCTCATGCTGCCTTGCTAGAAGTCCCTTTGTTTCTCCTTGGGGGTGGGGGGTGGGGGTTAAGTCTTTTGACGGTGGTTATCACCTTAAAGCAGGCTCAATGTAAGCACTTTTCAACATGTTCTGCACTTAACCCCAAGGTCTTTCTCACTTATTTCCAAGTCATGGAACCTGAACTGGTCAACCTTTCTGGAAAGTACATATTTAAGCAATTGCTAAGTATTTAAAATATGCATTCCCTTCAGCCTGTAAACCTCATTCTTAGGTACTCATCCTAGGAAGTATTTAATGCTAGTCGCAATGACTTACAATGCCAAAGTTTATAGATCTGGATACCTAGCTTCAATCCTTTGACTTGGACTTGAATGTACAAAGAGACACAACAAGTGAAAAGCAGCAACGAAGGAACAGAAAGAGAGGATTGTTCTAGGCAATAGCAGACATGCATCCAAGCACATGCACAAACACATGCACATTCACACATGTGTGTGCACACTCTCATGAGCCAAACATTTTTCCACCTAGTTGCAATAGAGGATAAAGAAGACAAACTTGATGATTCCGTTAAAACAATTCAAACTACAACAATGGTATGTACCATTTAGAAATGGAAGTAACCATTATATTATACATACATAAAAATAAAAAAGGTAAATTGAGGGGCGCCTGGGTGGCTCAGTCAGTTAAATGTCCAACTTTTGATTTTTGGTTCAGGTCATGATCTCATGGTTTGTGAGATTGAGTTCTGTGTCAGGCTCTACACTGACAGTGAGGAACTTGTTTGGGATTCTCTCCTTCTCTCATTTCCCCTCCCTCACATATGCTCAATCTTTTTCTCAAAATAAATAAATATTTTTAAAGTAAATTGAAAGTTAACATATGCAGTACTACATTTCTGTAACAACATACATATATTTATTTTTGTGCATTTAAAATATGAGCATATAATTGCACCATAACATAATAAGTCCACAAAATAATAAAAGCCCTATATGAAAACCCACAGTAAACATCATACTCAATGGGGAAAAACTGAGAGTTTTTCTTCTATGGTCAAGAACAAGAAAAGGATGTCCATTCTCACCACTTTTATTCAACATAGTACCTATGTCACAGCAATCATAGAAGAAAAAGTAATAAAAGGCATCCAAATTTGGTAAGAAAGAAGTAAAATGTTCACTATTTGCAGATAACACGATACTAAATAAACAAAACCCTAAAGACTCAAAAAAAAAAACTGCAACTGATAGATGAATTCAGTAGGGCTCAATATGAATGGATACAAAGTTAGTGTACAGAAATCTATTGTGTTTCTACATGCTAATAATGAAGCAGCAGAAAGAGAAATTAAGAAAACAATCCCATTTACAATTGCACCAAAAATAATAAAATATCTGGGAATAAAATTAACCAGGAAGTGAAAGAAATGTATTCTGAAAACTATAAAACATTAATGAAATAAATTAAATATGGCACAAAGAGAAAGACATTGGGGTGCCTGGGTGGCTCGGTTGGTTAAGAATCCGACTTCAGCTTAGGTCATGATCTTGCAGTTTGTGAGTTCAAGCCCTGTGTCGGGCTGTATGCTAACAACTCAGAGTCTGGACCCTTTTTCGGGTTCTGTGTCTCCCTCTCTCTCTGTCCTTCCCTGGCTCACACTCTGTCTCTATGTCTCTCTGTCTCTCTGTCTCTGTCTCTCTATCTCAAAAATAAATAAACATTTTTTTAAATAAGAAAAAAATGAAAGACATTCCATGCTTATGGATTGGAAGAAGAAATATTGTAAAAATGCCCATACTACCCAAAACAATCTGCAGATTTAATGAAATTACTATCAAAATCTCAACAACATTTTCACAGAACTAGAACAATCTTAACATTTTTATGGAACTAGAGAAGACCTTGAATAGGCAAAACAATCCTAAAAAAGAAGAACAAAACTAGAGGTATTACAGTCCCAGATTTCAAGTTCTACTACAAAGTTGTGGTATTCAAAACACTAAGGTACTGGCACAAAAATAGACATGTAGATCAATGGAATAGAATAGAAATCCCAGAAATAGATCCATGATTATATGGCCAATTAATCTTTAACAAAGAAGGAAACAATATGCAATCGGAAAAAGACAGTCTCTTCAACAAATGGTGCTGGAAAAACTGGACAGCTACATGCAAAATAAAAAAAAAACTGGACCACTTTCTTACACCATACACAAAAATAAACTCAAAATGCATTAAAAATCTAGACGTGAGACTCAAAACCATAAAAATCCTAGAAGAGAGCACAGGCAGTAATTTCTCTGACATCGGCCACAGCAACATTTTTCCAGGTGTTTCTCCTCAGGCAAGGGAAACAAAATCAAAATAAACTTTTGGGACTATATCAAAATGAAAATCTTCTGCACAGCAAAGGAAACAACCGTCAAAACTATAAAAGACAACCTACCGAATGGGAGAAGATATTTGCAAATCTGATAAAGTGTTAGTATCCAAAATATATAAAGAACTTATACAACTCAACACGACAAAAACAAATAATCCAGTTGAAAATGGGCAGAAGACGAGAACAGGCATTTCTCCAAAGAAGACATCCAGGTGGCCAACAGACACATGAAAAGATGATCAACATCACTTATCATCAGGAAAATGCAAATCAAGGCCACAATAAGGGGCGCCTGGGTGGCTCAGCCACTTAAACATCTGACTCATGATTTCAGCTCAATCATGATCTCACAATTGTGAGATTGAGCCCCATGTCAGGCTCTGCACTGACAGTGTGGAGCCTACTTGAGATTCTCTCTCCCTGTCTCTCTCTTCCTCCCTCTTTACCTCTCCACCACTTGTACTCTTTATCTCTCTCTCAAAATAAACAAACATTAAAAAAACCCACAGTGAGATACCACCACACACCAAATGACTGGTAGACAACCTGGATGGCTAAAATCAACAACATAAGAAACAAGTGTTGGTAAGGATGTGGAGAAAAAGGAATCCTCTTGCACTGTTGGTGTGAATGCAAATTATTACAGCCATTGTGGAAAACAATATGGAGCTTCCTGAAAACTTTACAAATTAAAATACCATATTATCCAGTAATTCCACTACTGAGTATTTACCCAAATGGGATGAAAACACTAATTTGAAAAGACATATGCACCCCTATGTTTATTCCAGCACTATTTACAATAGCCAAATTATGAAAGCAGTCCACATGTCAATAGATAGATACATGACTAAGGAAGATGTGGTACACACACACACACACACACACACACAGTGGAATAGTGTCAGCCATTAAAAAGAATGAAATCTTGCCATTAGCAGCAACATAGATGTAGCTGGATAGTATAATACTAAGTGAAATAAGTCAGTCAGAGAAAGACAAATACCATATGATTTCCCTTATATGTGGAATTTAAGAAACAAAACAAAGGGCAAAGGGATAAACCAAAAACAGACTCTTAAGTATAGAGAACAAATTGATGGCTACCAGAGGAGAGATGGGTGTGCTGACAGCTCAGAGCCTGAGGCCTTCTTCGGATTCTGTGTCTCCCTCTTGCTCTGCCCCTCATGCTATGCTATGCTATGCTACGCTATGCTATGCTATGCCTCATTCTCTCTCTCTCTCTCTCTCTCTCTCTCTCTTTCTCTCTCTCTCTCTCAAAAATAAATAAACATTTAAAAACAATTTTAAAAGACTTATTGAATCACTTTATTGTACACCTGAAACTTATATAACACTGCATGCTAACTGACTGTAATTAAAATACAAATTTAATGAAGGAGAATAAAAGGGAAACAAAGGCAAAAGAGCATGATACAAGAATTAGACAACTCAGTGACTCATTAAAGGAATAACATCCAAGTCATAGGGGTCCCATAAGATGAAGAGAGAGAAAAAGCTATAGAAGGTTTATGTGAGCAAATCATAGTGGAAAACTTTCCTAACCTGGGGAAAGACACAGACATCAAAACCCAGGAAGCACAAAGAACTTCCATAAGATTCAACAAAAACTGACCATCAACAAGGCATATCATAGGCAAATTCACAAAATACACAGACAAGGGAAGAATCATGAAAAAAGCAAGGGGAAAAAAAAGTTCTTAACCTACAAGGGAAGACAGATCAGATTTGCAGTAGACCTATCCACAGAATTTTGGCAGGCCAGAAAGGAATGGCATGATATATTCAATGTGCTGAATCAGAAAAATATGCAGCCAAGAATTCTTTATCCAGCAAGTCTGTCACTCAAAATAGAAGAGATAAAAAGTTTCCTAGACAAAAAACTAAAGGAGTTCATGACCACGAAACCAGCCCAGCAAGAATTTTAATGGGGGAATCTCTGAGGGGAGAAAAGATGAAACAAAACAAAAAAGACCAAAAGCAAAAAAAGACTAGAAAGGACGAGAGAACACCACCAGAAATTCCAACTCTACAGGCAACACAATGGCAATAAGTTCATCTCTTTCAGTACTCACTCTATATGTCAATGGATTAAATGTTCCAAACAAAAGACATAGGGTACCAGAATGGATAAGAAAAAAGATCCATCTATATGCCTTTTACAAGAGACCTATTTGAGACCTAAAGTAACCTTCAGATTGAAAGTACCTAGATGGAGAACCATCTATCATGCTAATGGTTGCCAAAAGAAAGCCAGAGTAGCCATACTGTTATCAGACAATCTAGATTTTAAAATAAAGACTGTAACAAGAGATGAAGAAGGGCATTACATCATAATTGAGGGGTCTATCCACCACGAAGACCTAACAATTATAAACATCTATGCCCCCAAAGTGAGACACCCAAATATATAAATCAATTGATCACAAACATACAGAAACTCATTCATAATAATACCATAATGGTAGGGGACTTCAACACCCCACTTACAGTAATGGATAGATAATCTAAACAGAAAATCAACAAGGAAACAATGGCTTTGAATGACACACTGGACTGGAAGGACTTAACAGATGTATTCACAAGAATCCATATTAAAGCAGCAGAATACACATTCTTCATGAGTGAACATGGAGCATTCTCCAGAATAGATCACATACTGGGACACAAATCAGCCTCAACAAGTACAAACAGATCAAGATCATACCTTGCATATTTCAGACTACAATGCTATGAAACTTGAAATCAACCACAAGAAAAAAAAATTGGAAAGCAACAAACACTTATAGACTAAAGAACCTCCTACTAAAGAATGAATGGGCTAACCACAAAATTAAAAAGGAAATTAAAAAGTACATGGAAGTCAATGAAAATGATAACACCACAGCCCGAAACCTCTGGGACGCAGCAAAGACAGTCATAATAGGGAAGTATATAGCAACCCAGGCTTTCCTAAAGAAGGAAGAAAGGTCTCAGATACACAAACTAACCTCACAGCTTAAATAAAGAGCTGGACAGAAAACAGAAACGAAAACCCCAAATCAGTGGAAGACAGGAACTACTAAAGATTAGAGCAGAAATGAATACTATCGAAAAAAAAAAAACAGAAACAAAACAGTAGAACAGATCAATGAAACAAGGAGCTGGTTCTTTGAAAGAATTAACAAAATTGATAAACCACTAGCCAGTTTGATCAAAAATAAAAAGCAAAGGACCCAAATAAATAAAATCAAGAACGAAAGAGGACAGATCACAACCAACACTGCAGAAATACAAACAATAATAATAGAATATTATGAACAATTATATGCCAATAAATTAGGCAACCTGAGAGAAACGGACAAATTCCTAGAAACATATAAAGTACCAAAACTGAAACAAGGAGAAATAGAAAATTTGAACAGACCCATAACCAGTAAGGAAATCAGATTAGTAATCAAAAATTTCCCTCAACACAAGAGTCCAGGGCCAGATGGCTTTCCAGGGGTATTCTACCAAACATTTAAAGAATAGTTAACACCTAGAATTTTGAAGTTGTTCCAAAAAAGATAGAAATGAAAGAAAAACTTCCAAACTCATTCTATGAAGCCAGCATTACATTGATTCAAAAACCAGACAAAGACCCCATGATAAAGGAGAACTACAGAACAATTTCCTGATGAACATGGATGCAAAAATCCTCAACAAGATACTAGCCAACCAAATCCAACCATACATTAAAAGAATTATTCACCATGACCAAGTGGGATTTATACTTGTGATGCAGGGCTGGTTCAATATCTGCAAAACAATCAATGTGATACAACACATCAATAAAAGAAAGGGCAAGAACCACATAATCCTCTCAATAGAGAAAGCATTTGACAAAATACAGCATCCTTTCATGATAAAGGAAGTAGGGATAGAAGGATCAAACCTCAAGATCATAAAGCCATATACAAAAGACCCACAGATAATATCCTCAGTGGGGAAAAACTGAGAGCTTTCCCCCTAAGGTCAGGAACACGACAATGATGTCCACTCTTGCCATTGTTATTCAAGATAATGTTGGAAATCCTAGCCTCAGCAATCAGACAACAAAAAAGAATGAAAAGCATCCAAATCGGCAAGGAGGAAGCCAAACTTTCCCTCTTCACAGATGGCATGATACCGTACATGGAAAATCCAAAAGATTCCACCAAAAACCTGCTAGAACTGATACATGAATTCAGCAAAATGGTCGGATATAAAATCAATGCACAGAAATTGGTTGCATTCCTATACACCAACAATGAAGCAACAGAAAAAGAAATCAAGGAATCGATCCCATTTACAATTGCACCAAAACCCATAATATACCTAGGAACAAACCTAACCAAAGAGGTGGAAAATCTATACACTGAAATCTATAGAAAGCTTATGAAAGAAATTGAAGAAGACACAAAAAAAATTGGAAAAAATATCCCATGCTCCTGGATAGGAAGAACAAATATTGTTACAATGTCAATACTACCCAAAGCAGTCTATATATTCAATGCAATCCCTATCAAAATAACACCAGCATTCTTCACAGAGCTAGAACAAACAATCCTAAAATTTGTATGGAACCAGAAAAGACCCCAAATAGTCAAAGCAATCTTGAAAGAGAAAACCAAAGCTGGAGGCATCATAATCCCGGACTTCAAGATGTATTACAAAGCTGTAATCATCAAGACAGTATGGTACTGGCACTAAAACAGACACAAAGATTAATGGAACAGAATAAAGAACCCAGAAATGGACCCACAAACGTATGGCCAACTAATCTTTGACAAAGCAGGAAAGAATACCCAATGGAATAAAGACAGTCTCTTCAGCAAATGGTGTTGGGAAAATTGGACAGTGACATGCAGAAAAATGAACCTGGACCATTTTCTTATGCCTACAAAAATCAAATCAAAATGGATGAAAGACCTAAACGTAAGACAGGAAGCTACCAAAATCCTGGAGGAGAAAGCAGGCAAAACAATCTTTGGCCTCGGCCACAGCAACATCTTACTCAACACGTCTCTGGAGGCAAGGGAAACAAAACCAAAAATGAACTACTGGGACCTCATCAAAATAACAAGCTTCTGCACAGTGAAGGAAACAATCAGCAAAACTAAAAGGCAACCAATAGAATGGTATAAGATATTTGCAAATGACATATCAGATAAAGGGTTAGTATCCAAAATCTATGAAAAACTTACCAAACTCAACACCCCAAAAAACAAATAATCCAGTGAAGAAATGCACAAAAGACATGAATAGACACTTTACCGTAGAAGACATCCAGATGGCTAATAGACACATGAAAAAATGCTCAATATCACTCATCATCAGGGAAATATAAGTTAAAACCACAAAGAGATATCATGTCACACCAGTCAGAATGACTAAAATTAACAACTCAGTCAACAAGAGATGTTGGTGAGGATGTGGAGAAAGAGGATCTCTTTTGCACTGCTGGTGGGAAAGCACACTGGTGCAGCCACTATAGAAAACACCGAGGTTTCCTCAAAAGTTAAAAATAGAACTACCCTATGAACCAGCAATTGCACTAGTAGGTATGTATCCAAAGGATACAGGTGTGTTGTTATGAAGGGACACATGCACACCAGTGTTTATAGCAGTGCCATCAACAATAGCCAAAGTATGGAAAGAGCCCAAATGTCCATCGACAGATGAATGGATAAAGAAGATACACATACATATACAATGGAGTATTACTTGGAAGTCAAAAAGAAAGAAATCTTGCCATTTGCAACAACTTGGATGGAACTAGAGGGTATTATGCTAAGCAAAATAATTCAGTCAGAGAAACACAGATATCATATGACTTCACTCATATTTGGAATTTAAGATGCAAAACAGATTAACATAAGGAAAGGGAAGTGAAAATAATATAAAACCAGGGAGGGGGACAAAACATAAAAGACTCTTAAATACAGAGAATCAACTGAGGGTTGCTGGAGGGGTTGTGGGTTGGGAGATGGGCTAAATGGGTAAGGGGCATTAAGGAAGACACTTGTTGTGATGAGCACTGGGTGTTATACATAGGGGATGAATAACTGGAATCTACTCCTGAAAACATTATTTCACTACATGCTAACTAACTTTGATGTAAATTATAAATAAATATATAAATACTCAAAAGGGGCCAAAAATTGATGAAAATAAATAATAGAAGCAAACTTGTACTGCGAGATAAATTAATAAATTTTTAAATGTGGTTCCCTGAGAATAGAGAAAATAACTAATGAATAGTATTTGGAGTTTGACACAGATCTAGGACAATGTGGTTTTTAGAATATGATAAAGATTGCCTTTCAAATTCAGCAGAAAAAGCTAAACAAATATTTAAATTTCGTGTTATTCTATACTATGCTGACTTGGACAATAGTCAGTCCATGCAGGTCCTGGACCTAGACTTCTCAGTCTGAGGGACAAGAGTTCATTGCCATCCTCATCTTCACCAGGGATTGTCATTAAGTGAACCTCCATATATGTACAACATAGAATAGCCATCAAAAAGTGAATGTATAGACATTGATAAGTAAGTCTCATCAATTCATAAGGACGACATATAGAACAATAAGTAAATTGGAGCTAGAATATCAGGTTCGACACACTCCAGTGTTAAAATGTGTTACATAAAATTTTTGAGCCTCAGTTTTTTTTCTCAGTAAAGTTAGAATAATATCTTCAACACAGGTATAACTCCATGGGTATAAATATAAAAAAACACAAATGGAAAGCATCCACTATTTTTCTAGTGCTGAGCTAGGTTTAAGAGGATAAAACTGACCTGTAGGAAATGATGTTTTGGCAAGGTAGGTTAAAACCCTTTAACACGAACATATTTAGAGGATGATTGTGGACTAAAAGGTAAAGAACAAAAAAAAGTTTAGAGAAAGGGCCCAGTCTTCATGAGCTGAGTTAGTCTGAAAGACTAGAGATCAAAAAAGTTTTTAACACAGTCCTGGTGATGGTGAGGAGGAGCAGAGACTCTCATGCATTTTTGATGCAACTGTTAATTGGTTACAACCTCTTAGGAGAAAAATTTGGAAATATTTATAATAATTAAAATATGTTTAATTTTGTATTGAGGAGAAATTCACATAAAATAAAATGAACTATTTTAAGTGGAATTTACTATATTCACATTGTTCACTTCTATCTGGTTCTAAAACGTTTTTATTATCCCCCAAAGTTTTCCCTTTACCAATTAAACAGTTACTCCCTCTTCTGCCCTTTCCCAGCCCTGGAAACCACTAATTTGTTTTTTTGTCTTTATTGGATTTACATATTCTGACATTTGACATATATAGAATCATCCAATAGGTGACCTTTCACGTTTGGTTTCTTGCACTTAGCATAATTTTTTCAAGGTTCACTCCTTGAAAAATGTACCTTGAAAATGTAACTTGAAAATAGCAAGTTATCAGTACGTCATTCCTTTTTTAGGGCTGAATAATATTCCATTTTATGAATGTACTACATTTTGTTTATCAGCTCATCAGTTAATGGACATTTGGGTTGTTTCCACCTTCAGGCTGTTGTTAATAGTGCTTCTATAAACATTTGTGTATACACATTATTTGAAAACCTATTTTAAATTCTTTGGGGTTCATGCCTAGGAATGAAATTATTGGGTCATCAAGTAATTCTATGTTTAACTTTAAAAACTGCCAAATTGTTTTCTACAGAGACTGTGCCATTTTACATTCCCACCAGCAATTCATAAGGGTTACAATTTCTCCATGTCCTCACCAACACATTATTTTTATTTTAATGGATTAGAGCCATCTTAGTGAGTTTAAAGAGGAATCTCACTGTGGCTTTGATTTGCATTTACCTAATGACTAATAATTTTGAACATATTTCTGTGTTACTTTGAGCTAACTGTGTATCTTTTTTGGGGGAAAAGTCTATTAAAGTCCTTTGCTGAGTTTTTAATTGGGTTGTTTGTCTTTTTGTTGTTGAATTGTAGCTCATTATATATTTTGGATACTAGACCCTTATCAGATACATGATTTATGAACATTTCTCCCATTTTGTAGGATGTTTTTTCACTTCCTTGAAAGTGTCATCTGGTGCATTAGGTTTTTAATCTTGATGAAGTCCAATTAATTTATCTACTGTGTGTGTGTGTGTGTGTGTGTGTGTGTGTTTGATGCTTTAGGTGTCATTTTTAAGAAGCCATTGCCAAATACAAGGTCATGAAGATTTATTCCTAGTCTTATTCCAAACATTTTATGGTTTTAGCTCTTATATTTGTG
Organism: Prionailurus viverrinus; assembly: GCF_022837055.1. Lineage (NCBI taxonomy): Eukaryota > Metazoa > Chordata > Mammalia > Carnivora > Felidae > Prionailurus > Prionailurus viverrinus. The sequence continues at coordinate 76,110,001 of NC_062579.1, read as the reverse complement.
TCTTTAATCCATTTTGAGTTTATTTTTGAGATAACATGAGGTAAGTCTAATCTCATTCCTGTGCATATGGATATTCAGTTGTCTCATCACTGTTGTTTCTTTCTCCCATTGAATGGACTTGTTGCCCTTGTCCAAAATTAATTGACGATGGATGTATGGGCTTATTTCTGGACTCTCAGTTCTATTCCATTGATCTAAATGTCTATCCTTATGCCAGTAGTACACTGTTTTGATGACTCTAAATTTGTAGGGTGTTATTTTTTATTTTTTATTAAATTTAGTTTTGAGAGAGAGAGAGAGAGAGAGAGAGAGAGAGAGAGAACAAGCAAGGGAGGGGCAGAGATGAAGGGAGAGAATCCCAAGCAGGCTCTGTGCTGACAGTGGGGCTCAAACTCATGAACCATGAAATCATGACCTGAGCCAATACCAAGGGTCGAACACTTAACTGACTGAGCCACCCAGGTGCCCCTGCAGGGTATTAAAATAAGAAAGTATGAGTCTTCCTACCTTTTTTTGAGATTCTTTGGGGCCTATTTGGGATTTCTTGTAATTCCATATGAATTTTATTCTCATCTTTTCCATTTCTGGAAAATATACTTTTCTTATTTTGATAGGGATTGCATTGAATTTTTTGATTGCTCTGGGAATTATTACCATCTTAACAAATACTGAATCTTCCAATCCATGAACATGTGGCATCTTTCCATTTATTTAGTACTTACTTAATTACTTTTATCAATTTTGTCATTTTTCAGTGTACAAATCTTGAGATACCTTGGTTAAATTTATTTATGAGTATTTATTATGTTTCATGCTTTTGTACATAGAATTGTTTTTGTAATTTCATTGTTGGATTGCTCATTGCTAGTGTATAGAAATACAACCAATTTTGGATGGCTGATCTTGTATCCTGAAATTTACCACATTCATTTATGAGTCCCGGTAGCCTTCTTGCATATTATTTTGATTTTTTTGAAAGTTTTACGTTTATTTATTTTTGAGAGACAGAGAGTGACAGAGCACAAGTGGGGGAGGGGTAGAGAGAGAAGGAGACCGAAAATCCAAAGCAGGCTCCAGGCTCTGAGCTGTCAGCACAGAGCCCAACGCAGGGCTCACACTCACAAACCTTGAGATCCTGGCCTAAGCTGAAGGAGGGTGCTTAGCCGACCTAGCCACCCAGGCGCCCCTGGGATGTTCTATATATAAGACCATGCCATTGACAAAGATAATTTCTGCTTCTTTATTTCCAGTTTGGATTCAATTACGTTTTTCTTGCTTAATTTCTCTGGCTGGGACTTCCAGTACAAAACTTGTGAAAGCAAACATCCTTGACTTATTTGCGATCTTACATGGAAAACTTTCAATATTTCACTATTGAATATAAACTAGCATTGAATTTTTCATAAATTCCCTTTATTATGTTGACACAGTCTGCTTATGTTCCTAGTTTATGGACTGTTTTTATCATGGGTATTGGAGTTTGCTAAATGCTTCTTTTTTTGTATCAATTGATACAATAATATGTTTTCCTTTCTTATATTAATTTAATATATATTACATTAATTTATTTTCATATGTTGAATCACCCTTGAATTTCGTGGGTTAACCTCAATTCTTCATGAAGTAAATATTTTAATATTCTGCTGGCTTAGTTTGTTAGTATCTCTTTGAGGATTTTTGGATCAATACTCATCAAGACTTTGGAGGTGATGGATATGTTTATGGTATACATTCTGGTAGGTAAACAAATCAGTAAAGTACGCACATACCATATGATCCAGCACTTTCACTGCTTTATACTATCATAGAGATATATACACATATGTGCACAGGAAAGCATAAATAGATGCTTTTTATGGCATTGCTTCCAAGAACCAAAATACTAGAAATAGCTTAAGTCACCAAAAGGAAAAGGTCAAATAAACTGTGGTCTATCTATACTAAGAAAACTACACAGTAATTTAAAAAATGAGATTCTTATATTGAAGCATCTCCAGGAATATTGTTAAGTAAAAACAATAGGACAGTAGATGTAATATTATAATATTTAATGAAAATGCAAAACAGGGGATGCCTGGTTGGCTTAGTCAGTTAATCCTCTGACTCAGGGTTTCAGCTCAGGTCATGATCTCAGGGTTTGTGGAATTGGCCCCGCAGTTGGACTCTGTGCTAACAGCACAGAGCCTGCTTGGGATTCTCTCTCTCCTCTCTCTGCCCATCCCCCACTCAAATGCATGCACGCTCTTTCTTTGTTTCAAAATAAATAAATAAACTTTATAAAATGCAAAACAGAAATATATAAATTTCTAGATGGATATCCATCAAACTGATCAGTGTTTAATTGTGGGAAGGGGATTGAAATTGGAAGTGTGGGTAGAGCAGTATATTAAGATGAACTAGGCTATCTCAGTGGTTTTTAAAGCAGTTTATTACTCATTCCTGTCATAGTTTAATGAGAGTTATTTGTTCTCCTGTATGGCTCGCTCCCTTGATTATTCAGGTATCCAGCCTGCATTCATCTCACAGTCATGTGTTCCAGATGGCACACATGGTTTCCGAGGTTACTGAAAGGAGATGGAGAGATCACTCTGAATTGTTTAAAAGCCTTAGAAGTGTCTTATGTTACATTTTATGGCCCCAACATATGTGCAAGGGAGGCTGGAAAATGTAAAGGATCATGTACATTTTTACTTTCCAGAAACCATTCTATAGAAATATAAGCACCAATAATTTGAATATATGTGCAAACATGTTCATTGCAGACAGAATTATTTTTAGTAGGCAAAGCATAGAAATAACTTAAATTTTGAGTAATAGGGGAATGATTTTAGTAACGCAAGCTACATTCATACTATAGAAAATAGATTCATCTGTATTTGTGTTTACAGACGTCTGAAAACTCCTATAAGACTTTCACGCTGAGAGAGAGACACAAGTAACTTAAAGTCATATAAAGAAATAACAACAGTAAAGGTAACTACACAGGTAAATATAAAAGCAAATAGTTTTTTTTCATATTTGGTTTATAACTCCTCTTTTTTCCTTATATAACATAAAAGACAAATGCATAAAGCAATAATTATAAAGCTACGTTAATATGCACACTCACCATATATCCTGTTTCAGCTGAGTTGTGCAAAAGGAGTCTCCTTATAATGTCTTATGATTCCTAATTAAGAACTCCTGAAAGTCATAATGTAAAATTTAATTAAAATTAAAAAATACATTAATTTCTAGATGGATATCCATCAAACTGGTGAGTGTTTAATTGTAAGGAAAAGACAAATTGGAGGTATGGTTAAAGCAGTATATTAAAATGGACTAGGTAATTCATTATTTGTGACAATATTATTTGTGACAATAACAACATGAAAGTATGTAATGTCTTTACTTAACAATATTCCTGAAGATGCTTCAATATAAGAATCTCATTCTTTTTAACTTCTGTGTAGTTTTCTTGGCATAAATAGACCACTGTTTATTTGACCTTTCCCTTTTGATGACCTAGGCTATTTCTATAATATTGGCACTTACAAACAGTGACAAAATAAACATCTATCTATGCTTTCCTGTGCATGTGTGTACATATATCTCTATGGTAATACAAAGAAGTGGAAGTGCTGGATCATATGGTATGTACATATTTTTATTGGTTTGTTTACCTTTTTCTTTTCCATTTGAAAAAGCTATTGGGGTTATAGAGATATTTTCCCATTGTCTGTCATGGTATTAAAAATACTTTCTCACAGCCTATTTCTTGTATGTGGACCTTTTATATTTATTCCTTCATAATTCTGGAATTTTTTTCCTGACTAAGAAGATAATGACATCACAAGATTATACATTTTTAGTTAAATTGCATTGCAATATATTATTCTTATTCTTCACATTTTCTTTCTTTTTTTAAAAAAATATTTTTAAGTAATCTCTACACGCAATGTGGGGCTCAAACTCACAAACCCTAGATGAAGAGTCACATGCTCCACTGGCTGAGCAACCCAGGTGCTCCTTGTTCTTTATATTTTCATCTTTAATCCATGTGGGATGTATTTTTGTGTACTTGGTGAATAGGAGTATGTGTTCATTTCCTTTTGATTGAACGGTACATGTACTTGATTCTTAGGTTTAAAAAATCCTTGAAAATATGTGAAATATTTAAATAAAAACGTGTATAGCTAAATATTTGCTCACCACTATGACTATTTTCCTACAGTTGAATTGTTCAGTCATGGTATATGCAAAATGTACACCTTTTGGTACTTATTGTGAATAGAAGCAAAAACTATGGATGTAGCAATTTACTCTCTCATTGAGCATCAGAATCCCTACATCTTGAAAAAAATTGAGTATTGGAAACAAACATTTGCCTATTTTATAGGTGGATAACAATTTGTTGTTTTCTTTTTCTTTTTTTTTTTACTCCTACCAAGGATAAATGTTTAGTGTTCACATAGATTTACTTGGTGGATACACAATTTTCAGGCTATTATAAACACCATTTTGACCTTCAGGAGCCCTTAATTATGAAATATAAACCATTTGGCTCTTTGATTATAAGGAGACCTGTTCTGCACTGCTCTTGGCTGAAACAGTGTCTGTAGTGAGAGTTTATGAAGCAATAATGGAGACAATGATTTCATGGGAAACCCAAAATGGAGGGTCAGGGGCAAATGCAGAAATTCTGATTCAGAGTGTATGTAAGAGCATGAGTAAGCACTCCAGATGATTATAATGTAAAGATCTGTTTGAGACATCAGTTGTGCCCTGTTACAATAATTTTATAGACTGATTTGGGAAATAATCCCTTTCCTGTTAGGTCCTATTTGAAAACAAAAGTTATAGTTTGCACAGAAATAGATTGTTGTCAATTTTATGCAATCAGAAGTAAAACTGGGCCAAGAACACTAGATTCTAATTAAGCAAACGTTTATTAAATGCCCACTATATGTAAGTAAGTGATCAAGAATGTAATGAAATACATTGAGATGCAAAATTCAAGAAGTCCAATTAAGAAATAATGCCTAAGTGTGTATATGTATACCTATGTATACATACATTTATATATGCATATATATATATAAGTGTATATGTGTGTGTGTTCATATACATCCTTTGTAAGACTAAATATATATATATATATATATACACTTACACATGCACTAAAAATATAGACCATACATACATGTACATATATACACTAAAAAGTATATATACATATATTTCTATATATGTATATATATAATATGTTATATATATTATATATATGTTATATATATTATATATATCATATATATATTAGTCTTTTAAAGAATTTTTACATATGTTTCAGAAAGGGAAGTGATAGAAAGATGAGGATTGTTTTCTTAGATCTATTTCCTGCATTGTTTTGTGCAATTTATACATGTCCTCCGAGAGTCTTCTGAACCAGTAGGACAGGCCTGCCAGGAGCCTTCATGGAGAGATCATCTCACAAGAGAAGGAAGATAAAACCTTAGTGTTTAGAGGTAAGGCAGCAACTCTGACTACAGCACTTTTTTTATTCAAACTTGTACCTTGGTCCTACTCCTCAAATGACCTCATCTCATCATGTCTGACTCCTAGAGGAAGGGTCCTGGAATTAAAAACAAAAGGAGCTGTTTTGCTAAAAACTCTGCAAGACACTGTGGCTCAAGCAATCCTAGGGCAGTCTCACCTGTGTTAAGGGTCACTATAAAGCAGACAGGCTTCAGAAAAGAATGGAGGTTCAACCCAGTAAGGACTCCAGGAAATTGAGTGGGATTTGGCACCCATACACTCCAATGTGTCAGGAGCAGTGAGGGCCAGCAGAGAGTAAAGGACCCAGCAGAAGAGGTAGCAGTGCCCACCAGGCATGGCAGAACCCAGGGGAGGAGTGGGGTTCAACAGCAGATAACTGGCATGGAAGCCCCCAATGCCCTGCCTACTAGTGAACTTGTTCCTGAGCACAGGTAAGTCATGCCAGGGACCTCCCTCCAATAACCGATGTTCTGTAGTGGGTTGGGGTTCTGTATGCACAGGTGGGAATGAGTCCACCTGGCCCAGCTCAGAGTTGCCTCATTTCTTCCTTACAGCAGCTCTGTGAAGCAAATATTTTCCCCATGAAAAGACTGAGTCTAAGCTAGTATATCTGTAATAATTTCCAGTTTTATTCCTCTGGCTAAGAGATCCAAAGGTAATTTGAAGTTTATATTTCTTTTTATAGTTCTTATCAAGAGATTATTAAGTGTTTTACTGCCCTTCAAAGGTGATTGACAAGTTTTTATTGTGTCTGTTTATTTTAGTTCTTTGTGACACAAATAATACACGCACACATGCACATATATTCATTTTTTTTGGAAAATGAGAAGACGCAGATAAGCAAAAAAGAAATAAAATACATATCACGCAGAAATTCACTGTTAAACTTTCGGTGTATAATAATTCTAACTTTTTCTTTTGCGTTATGTCATATATAAATGTACATATAAAGTGTGCATGTGTATATATATGTGTGTATATATACACATACACACACTGTTTGGCAACTTATTATTTTCACTTTACAGTATACAGTGAGCATCTTCCCATGCATATGAATGAAACATCCTTATTAAATGAGTGAAACTGGGTCAAAAGATGAGATGTTGGAAGCAGGAGTCATATGCAAATCAAAGGAACATTGAAGGATAGGAGTAAAATGGTAGCAATATTTAGCAAGAACATGCAGACAAAAAGAAACCAATGGTGGTAATATTAGCAACATAAAATAATTGAATTCAGCAGAGAAATGCATTAAATGGGATAAGGACGGTCCCGAGAATGCCTATGGTTAGAATGCAGAGCCCTAAATTTCTTTCTCAGACCCCTTATCTCTTCCAAACACCTTTCCACCTCATCTCCCGCCCTTGTCATTTCTTCATCCTTAAAATGCCTATAATCTATGTCCTCTTTAAATTCCTCGAGAGACTGAAGCAGCCTTTGCCTAAAATTCCCTTCTGTTTGCTGACGTTCAAATTCTCCATAGGGGCGATCTTCCTCTCTCTTTGGCACGCTGCACTTGGGCTTTCCTTCATTTTCTTTACAGGGTTTTTGCATGATGTTTCCAGCTTAAGTCCGGGGAGAAAATATAGAGCAAAATGCCTCGTTTCTTTTGATTCAGGTTTGTCAGTTTCTCTTTGAACAACCTACTCGCCTAATTTCCCACTCGGGCCACACAGGTCCAGCCCTTTGAAGTTTGAGATGCCTCCCCTTCTTATGCCACACGCCCCCCACCACTCTTCCTCCTTCCCCCTCTCCCGGCAACCCACCATTTCCCCAGCAGACAAGGCTAATGGCCTCTCCCACCGGCGGGAGAAAGGGAACGCACCGAGAGTTTAGCTGTGAGGCTGCAAATTTTACTCAGATCTTGCCCTTCCCAACTACCACCCTCAGAGACCCCGGGCTAAGTGCCTCCCCGACACTGACCTATGAGGATTAAGGATAATTTCCTCCTCTTTTTCTTGCCTCCAGATGTCAGTGAACGCAGACCGTGGACCTGCAGACAGAAAGGAAGGGGGAGGAGAGGAGGGAGCTCTCGGTGGATCCACCAGCCCCAGAGACAAGACACTCGTTATTATCTTGAGTCCGGGATCTTCATAACCATTGTCGCCCCAAATTTCCTACCTCCTGGTTCCCCTCCTATTCTTATCCCTTCCTCTGGATCTCTGTCCCCACCCCCCACCCCTCAACCTTCGGTTTAGTCCTTGCGAGGGCGGCTGTCTCCTCGGCACCCCCGCCCCCTCCCATGGCCCTCAGGGAGGCATTGAATGGGAGAAAATGTTTTCAAATTATGTTTAAATTTCTGCCTCCACCCCAGGATTCTAGCATTTCTCCACACAACAGTCCACAACTCATTTCCTCAACGGAAGTGGAGAAACAGGAGGATAAACAGAAAGCTTACCAATCTGAGAAGCCGATTATTTCTAAACTATCACTAAGTCTGTGGCTGTTTCTCAGGAGGCTTCCACCTATTCCCCCACCCTGTCCTTTCAAAAAATACAATAATATCCCAACGAGTTTGCAGGGGTTTGAGGAAAAGCGAGCCTGGACCTATTCCAGTCACTGGATTCAGCCACTACCACCCCCACGGGTCCCAGCGGTTCCCTCAAACCAACCTTCTGAGATTTAAGGAATTTAAGTCCTCCTTCTCTTGGCCACAAGCACAAACGCCTACAGGACAGTAAGGAACTGGGACCCAAAGGAGAAAGAAGCCCGTGAATATAAGGACTTCGCGGCAGCTCCTGGTCACGTGAGGATTATGTCATCCAACTCTGGTCCCTACTTTCCCCTCCCACAAGCTGTGTTGCAGAAGTGGACCGACTTACCAATGTCCAACCTCCCCACCACACCAAGGACCTGTCATTCATTTTTGTCATTGCTAATTTCAGAGGTCAATAGTGGCCCCGTCTCTCTATGGTTGGAATTTGCCTTTCTCTGATTACCAGAGAAGGGCTGCAGCTTCCTAGAGTCGTATTAACCATTGTTACTTTTTAGGGTTGTGTTGAGAGAGATTACTCATCCTCTTCTAAACTACAACAGAAAGGTAGCAGTTTTCCCTTGACCACCTCCCCACCAGTCACTAATAGCCACATTTACCTTTCTGTTCAATTCTTAAAACCAAATTGTAGGGGGTAGAGTAAATTAGGAAAGAAAGTAATGATTGAGACGGCGGTTTTTTACTTTTATTCTGATAATTTCCTACTTTTCCATTTTTTCCATCAACTTATTGTATTCTTTTATTAATCAAAAATACAATAACAATAAATACATTTGGAAAAAGAGTCAAGATAGGAGGGAAAAAAGAACGAGGACACCTGTTTCTGCTGCTGAGTCAGAAAATAAATATAGACCCTCCAGGCAGACACATTTTTGGAAGTTTAAAACATACAGGGCAGCTGGATGCTACCCTTCTGAGGAGCTCGGCATGTGAGGCCCTTTCATTAGGTGAACTACTAAGGCCATAATCCAACAGCACCTTGCCTTTAGATTTCCAGAGCTCAAAAATCAGTCATTAAACTTTACTGGTTTGATCTCAATATCATTCCCTCTCTCTCAGTTTGTACTATGCAGTTTTCTTTATTTCTTGTATTCAAAAGATCCCACCTTTCCTCAATAGTCTTATTCAGAATAAAATAGTTTTTCATTTGTCTCAGACATTGCCATCCTATTTATGTTTTCTTAGACCTCATTCAGCCACACTGGAGAATTAGATGTGGTGACAGAAACTGGCCACATTTAGTCACTTATCACACTGAATTTTTTGTTGCTAAGGATTTTGGCACTAATCTAAGTAGATTCTTTGTTGTTGATATGTTAATTTGAAATATATGCAACAGAAAGAGGAATGTGTTCTTAAAGCTTTTTTTTTTTTTTAAGGAAAACCTTAGCTCATTATGAATACAAAGTTGCCACAAACAAGATTGATGTTAATAGTTCCAGAAAATACTTAAAAGAAAGAGGTCTTAAAAAGAGTGGAGTATTGTCACAGTTATTAAGAAATGGTAAGTTGTGATAGAGGCATAAGATTAATTGGTGGGGTGGGGAGTCCCTGAATCTTCTGTGAACACCTTTTCATACAGATGGTTAGACTCATGGTTCTCAAATGGCTGGAAGGATCCAGATGCTGAAGATTTTAGCATTGTTGTAGGAAACATATCTTTTAACAGATCTGGTTTTGAATTAATTGCATTTGCTTACCTGTTGTATAACCTTGAATATAAAACTTGGATATTAAAACTTCCTTGTGCCTCATCTATAAAATGAGGCTAATACTTCATAAAGTTGTCAAAATTAAATGATATAATTTATATAAACCATTTAGTATATGACTGAAAAATACCAAGTGCTCCAATAAATGACAGGTCTCAATGATTACCTCGTAAGGATTTTGGGAATCCTTCCAGTTCTCACTCTGGCTCTAGTGCCATCCCCTTATGAAAACAGCCATAAACTTCTGGACATTCACAACATTTACTGGTCTCTTTGACCTACAGCTTTTTACTTTCTAATAGAATAATGATTTCAAGCAACAGATATGATCATATCACTACCCTGAATTATTTTATCTCATCCACCAACAATCTCACTAGATAAGAACATCTTTAGTTGATTTTCTGAACATCTCATGGAATATATCTCCATTTCTAAGTAAAAGCTGGTATGAAACTGCATGCAATGCAAGCAAGGTAAGATATTTAGTTAGATTTGACTTGTTTCCTTAGTACTGACTCATGGCACTCACAGGTGAGGACAAAGAGGCATTATGTGTCATAAAAAGAAACTCCAACAATTAGGACCAGATACCTTCATAAGAGCTTGCCAAAAAGCATTTCTAAACCAGCTCTACTACCCACAACAATCACCCCAGCCTTCCCTCTCCCCAACTCAGTGCAAGGAGATAGGTAAAGGTAAGATATAAAGAAATGTGGAAGCCATTGACTTTGTGGACAGGTCAGTGTTGTTCATTATAACAATGCCACCAATGATACTTCACACTTACATAATACTTATGTACCAGCAATTCTTATAAGCACTTTACATATGCTTATTATAAATTAATATTTATAATACTATTAATAGGAAACTAAGAAGTACAGAGATTAAATTGCTTACCCAAAGTCACACAATAAATAACGGATATAGAATTTTAAGTAAGATGCTCTGACTCCAGGGTTGGCACATGGTGCAAGTCAATTCTACAACTTTTTCATGGATGAAAGAAAGAACATAGATTATTCTCTCTTTTAAACCAAGTAGAGGTGGTATTTCTAAAAGGATCACATAAAGACAGAGGTCTGTGAAAAGGGAATACTGGTGTACAATCCTCGGTTAGATCACAGCTTAATCTGGTTGATCCAAAAGAGATAGCAAGGTGAAGACAGAGATACATTGTACTCCTACCTTTGCTGTGCCAAGCATGGGTGAACTTTACTGTGGGTTAAGTAGATATATGGGTGACTTGCTGGTTCCTTTTCCAATAGGACTTCACATGGGATGAAGGGAATCTATAAGCAACCTGTTCTAGAATTGTACAAAATATGCTAAAATAAACCAAATGGCAAAAATTATGGGCAGACTGGAATTGGGCATATCCTCCTATCTTGAAGAACCACATAACTGGGCAAATATATCAAACAACTACAATTGTTTTCATACTCTGGACAACTAGCAGCACAAATGGTGTGGTCCCTGAGAGAAGCAAAGCAATCAGGGTGAGCTGTAAGATTGCTTTGGGTTTTGATGAAAGATACCTTATGGATGGTGGCACAGGGAAGGTGAGCAAGTTTCCCTTCCTGAGTTGACAAGAAAGAGTTGAAATTCTGGGAGGTGAATGTGGCTGAAATTTGTGGGGAAGAATACCAGAAATGAGGGATTAGTGCAAAAAATCATTCTCCAAAATTTTTTTAGAGTTTCCCTTGAGTCTGTTGCTGTATATTGAGTTGCACATAAATAAAGTGGAACTTCATGAGGCTAGGCAAAGAATAGTAAATGAGTTACAAGCCAGGCACAAAAGGCCACATATTATACTATTACATTTATATAAAATATCCATAATAGGCAAACTCATAGAGGCAGAAAGAAAATTAATGGTTTCTAGGGACTAGGAGACAATAGAATGAAGAGAGAATGCTTAAAAGGCTTGGGGTTTTCTTCTGGGATGATGGAAATATTCTGGAGTTAGATAGTATAGATACCTGCACAACACTGTGAATGTACTAAAAGGTAATGAATTCTACAATTTAAAATGGTTATAATGGCGAATTATGTTGTGTAATATTTATCTTATGAAAAAATAATAAAAGTGAAATAAAGACATTCCCAGAGAAACAAAACCTGAGAGAATTCATTGCTTGTAAATACACCTTACAAGAAGTATGAAAAAGAGTCCTTCAAGTTGACAGCAAATTAGTCCAGGCAGCAATTCAAATCCACACAAAAAGCAAAGAGTACCAGTAAAAGTAATTATATTATTATAAAATACTATATAAAAACACATTTCTTCCCCTTCTCAAAAATCTTAACTGACTTTTAAAGTGATTGTATAAAGTAATCTTGAGTAATTTTATTGTTGGTCTTATTTACATATAGAAATGTAGTATATTTGACAATAATAGTACAAATGACGCAGGTAGGAGGACACTTGTATTAAGTAAACAATACCATGTGGTAACTTGAAACCACAGGAACAGTTGAAGACAACAAGAAATGGAAAATAAGAATGTCACTATAGTAAACTCTACAGACATACTTGTTCACCTTTCTTTCCTCAGTTTCTACATAGTAGGCATAAAATTATATTAAGTAATAATTATAACTATACATTTTTGGTTTCCTAACACATACAGGTGTAAGATGTATAACAATAATTGTACAAAAAAAGAAGGAATAGAGTTATAGTGAAGTAACATATCTGTATTACACTGGAATTAAGTTAATATAAATGTGAAGTAAATTTTGATAAGAGTATATAATAGCACCTACAGTAACCACTAAGAAAATAAATAAAAATCCATAGTGAAAAATATCAAAGGAATAAAAATGTTACACTAAAAATTTTAACTTAATGAAAAAGGAAGCTGTAAAGTAGGAAAAGAATAACAAAAAGACTTGAGATGTATATAAAACAAAAAGGAATGTGGCAGATGTAAATACAATTCTATCAATAATAACATTAAATGTAAATAGAGTAAACAATCCAATCTAGGATAGAGATTGTAAAACTGGGTATAAAAAACAACATTCATGGGGTGCTTGGGTGGTTCAGTAGATTAAGCAACTCACTCTTGATTTTGGCTCAGGTCATGATCTCATGGTTCTTGAGTTCAAGCCCTGCCTCAGGCTCTGCACTAATAGTGCAGAACCTGCTTAGGATTCTCTTTCTCTCTTTCTCTCTGTGCCCCTCCTGTGAACTCTCTCAAAAGAAATAAACTTTAAAAAAATAAAAAGCAATATTCATGAAAATGCTGTCTACAGAAGAAATTTATACTCAAAGGGACAAATAAGTTAAAAGTAAAAGAATGGAAAAATCATGCAAACAGCAACCACAAGAAAACTGGGGTGACTATACTAATATCACACAACTAGCTTTAAAACAAAACATTTTCCAAAATTAGATTTTATAATGATAAAGAAATAAATCCATCAGGAAGATATATCAATTATATATGTATATGCACTTAATAAGAGACCCTCAAAAATACATGCATGAGTCAAAAACTGACCAATTTAAGTAATAAATAGACAACAATAGTAAGAAATTTCAATATACTACTTTCAATAATAAAATAAGTAGACAAAAGTTAAATAAGATGAAACCTACCACCTGGACCTAATTACATATATGCCACATGCTAAGCAATTAAAACACCTTAATAAAATTTTTAAAAGGCTAACACTATACAAAGTACAGTTTGTGATCACAATGGAGTGAAATTAGAAATTAATAGTGGAAAGAAATTTGGTAAATTGAAAATATGCAGAAATAGGGTGACTTTATGGCTCAATTGGTTGAGCATCTGACTCTTGATTTCGGGTCAGGTCATGATCCCAGGGTTGTGAGATCACACCCCACATTGAGATACTCACTGAGCATGGAGCCTTTCTCCTCCTCTCTCCTCTCTCTTCTCTCCCTCTGCCCCTCTCCCCTGCTCACACCTTCTCTCTCTCTTTCTAAAATAAAAAAAAATGTAGAAATTAAACAACACAACTTGAAATAATGAATGTCATAAGAAATCACAGGGAAATTAGGAAATACTTTGACATAAATAAAAATTAACACACATCATACCACAACTTACGGGATTCATGTAAAGTAGTGCTTAAAGTGAAATTTATATTTGCAAGTAAATACATTGAAAAAAAGAAAGATCTCAAAACTGTAGTCTTCCACCTTATGAAATGAGAAAAAACAAGAGTGTAGTAAACCCAAAAGAACTAGAAGGAAGGAGATAATAAGGATTAGAAAAGAAATTAATGAAATACATAAGAGAAAAAATTTAGAGAAATTCAACAAAACCGAAAATTGTTTATTGAAAAAGGACAACAAAATTGACAGACTTTTAGACTCATTAAGAAAAAAAAGAGAGAAGATTCTAAATACTAAAATCAGGAATGAAAGAGCAGCCACTGCCACTGCCTTTACAAAAATTTTAGAAAAGATTGTTAAGAGAATGCTATAAACATCTGCATGCCTGTTAATTAAACAAATCAGATGAAATGATCAAATTCCTAGAAAGACACAAACTACCAAAACAAACCTAAGAAGAACTAGAAAACTTGAATAGATTGATAACAAGCAAAGAAATTGAAGTAATAATTTAAAAATTTCCCAATAAGCAAAGAAAAACAACCTCAGATGACCTTACCAGTGAATTTTACCAAACACTTAAAAAGAAATAATACCACTTCTTCCAAAAAGTAAAAAAGAAGAGGACATTTCCCATCTCATTCTAGGTGGCCAATATCACCCTGATCCCCAAATTAGAAAAAGACATCACAAGAAAACTACAGATCAGTAACTCTTATGATATAGATGCAAATACACTCAATAAAATACTAACAAGCTGAATTTAGCAACAAATATAAACAATTATGTGCCACAACCAAACAGAATTAATCTCAGGAAACTCAATATATGTATACACCATATTAATAGAATTAAAAAAAAAAGAAACAAGCACCATATCACCATTTCATTTCAGTGAACTGAACAAAATTTTTAAAAAATACAACAGCCCTTCATAATAGCAAAGAAAACTCTAAAAATCTAGGAATAGAGGAAACATCCTCAACCTGATGGACATATAAGAAAAACCCACAGCTAACATTATAGTTAGTGGTGAAAGATTGGATGCTTTTACCCTAAGATCAGGAACAAGACAAAGATATATGCTTTCACCACCTCTAGTCAGCATTGCACTGGAGGTTCCTGATAGGGCAACTAGGCAAGAACATGAAATCCAAAGGATCCAGATTGGAAAGGGAAAAGTAAATCTGTCTGTATTTGCAGGCAACATGATCTTATACATAGAAAATCCTAAACAATCCAAAAGAAGGTTACCAGAACTAATAAATGAATTCAAAACTTCAGAGTATGAAATCAACACACAAAACCAGTAGTGTTTATAAACACCTATGATGAACAATCTGAAAAGGAAATTATGGAAATAATTCTATTTACAATATAAAAAATAACCTCAAAAGAAAAGAATAAAAAACTTAGGAAGACATTTTTTAAAAAGTGCAAAACTTATACTCTGAAAATTACAAAGATTTCTTGAAACAAAATAAATACCTAAATAAATGAAAGACATTCCATATTCATGAATTAAGGACTTAAAAATTTTTAAAGTTTATTTATTTATTTTGAGATAGAGAGTGTGCATGCAAACTGGGGAGGGGCAGAGAGAGAGAGAGAATCCCAAGAATCCATGTGGGGCTCAAACCCATAAAATGTGAGTTCATGACCTGAGCTACAATCAAGTCAGATGCTTAACTGACTGAGCCACCCAGGCTCCCCAGGACTTAAGTTGTTAAAATGGCAATACTCCTCAAAGAGATCTACAGATTCAATGCAATCCCTTTCAAAAGTTTAACGACCTTTTTTGAAGAAATGAAACAGTAGATTGTCAAATACATATGGAATTTCAAGGAATGTAAAATAATCAACACGGTCTTGTCAAAGAAGAATAAAGATGAAGGAATTACACTTCCTGATTTCAAATCTTACTATAACGCTATAATCATCAAAACAGTGTGGTACAGGGAAAGGGTAGACATACAAGTCAATGGAATACAACTGAAACTCCAGAAATAAACCCATATTCCATTGTCATTTGATTTTTTAGAATGGCACCAAGATAATTTGATGGGGGAAAGACCAAATTTTCAACAAAGGGTACTGAGAGACCAGGATAACCACATGCATCAGAATAAAGCTGAACTCCTCTCACCATACACAAAAATTAACTCAAAATGAATCACAGACCTACATGTAAGAAAAAACCCATAAAAACCTTAGAAGAGAACATAAGCATAAGTCTTTGTGACCTTGGATTAGATATGGTTTCTTAGACATGACACCCAAAGCACACACATACAAAAATAAAAGATAAATCAGATATCTTCAAAATTTAAAACTTTTATGCCTCAGAGGATATCATCAAGAAAATGAAAACATACTCAACAGAATATGAAAAAAATTCTAAATCATATATCGGACAAGGAGCTTGTATCTAACATATATAAAGAGCTATTATACTGGGTAATGTAAAGACAACCTAATTAAAAATGAGCAAATGATCTGAATAGACATATAAGCAAAAAGGTAAAAATATGGCTGACAAACACGTGAAATGATGTTCAACATCACTATAACCATTAGGCAAATGCAAATCAAAACCACAATAAAATATCACTTTATACCCATTAGGATAACTATACTAAAATGATAATTACCAATGTTGATGAGGATGTGGAAAATTTGGGACTAATGCATTGCTGATGGGAATATAAAATGGTGCAACTGTTTTAGAAGACATTTTGGCAGTTCCTCAAAAAGTTAAATATAGAATTAGTATATGACCCAGCAATTTCACTCCTAGGTATGTACACAGAGAAATGAAAACATATGTCCACATAAAAATTTGTGCATGAATGCTTATAAATACGCTTATTCAAAATAGGCAGAACGGAAACAGCTTAAATGTTCATCAACTAATGAATGGATAATTACAATGTGGTAGATTGATACGATAGAATATTATTTGCCAATAAAATACATTAAGTACTAATATAGGCTACAACATGAATGAACCTTGAAAACAATATAGTACATGAAATAAGACTGTCAGAAAAGATCACATTTTGCCTGATTCCATTTGTATGAAGTGTTCAGAATAGACAAATCTACAGAGATAGAAATTAGATTAGTGGTTGTGTAGGCTTGGGAGTATGGGGACAAATATGGAATTACTTCAAGTAGGTTTCCTTTAGAGGTAATTAAAATGTTCTAACATTGATTGTAGTAATAGCTGCACTATTCTGTTCATATACTAAAAAACATTGACTTATACAGTTTAAATTGCAGAATTAAATGATATATGAATTGTATCCCAATAAACTTTTTATTTAAAAAATGTGAATGAACACATGACAATAGAAACTATGGAAACTGCATCACAGTAAAAAATAAATGAAGAGAGGGGTGCCTGGGTGGCTCAGTCAGTTGAGCATCACACGTCACTCAGGTCATAATCTTGCTGTTCCTGAGTTCTAGACCCACATCAGGCTTTCTGCTGTTAGTGTGGAGCCTGCTTTGGATCCACTGTCCCTCTCTCTCTCTGCACCCCCCCCTGCTCACACACACACACTCTCTCTCTCTCAAAAATAAATAAACATTTTTAAAAAATGAAGAAAGCCTCAGTGACCTGTGGATCAATATAAAGCAGTATAACTGGCAATATGACTCAGACAAAGAAGATAGTGTGTGACACAAAAAAATATATTGAAAGATATAATAGATAAAATATTTCTTTTTTTCAAAATGTTTATTTTTGAGAGAATAAGTGGGGTAGGGACAGAGAAAGAGGGGGACAGAGGGTCCAAAGCAGGCTCTGCACTGACAACAGAGAGCCCGATGTAGGGCTCAAAAACAAAAAAACGTAAAATCATTACCTGAGCTGAAGTCAGAGCCTTAACCGATTGAGCCACCCAGGTGCCCCTGATATATTTCTAAATTTTTTGAATGTTATAAAATCACAGACCCAAGAAGCACAATAAACTTCCAGCAGGATAAACAAAAAGAATGTGACATCACTCCCATGTTCATTGCAGCATTATTTACAGTAGCCAAGCCATAAAAACAAACTAAGTGTCCATTGATGGATGAATCAATAAAGAAAATGTGGCATATATACACAATGGAATATTATTCAGCTATAAAAGAATAAAGAAATCCCGCCATTTGTGACAACATGGATGGACCTTAAAGGCATTATGCTATGTGAAATAAGTTAAAGAAAGGAAAATACCGTATGATCTTACTTATATGTGGAATATTAAAACACACACACACACACACACACCAAACTCATAGATACAGAGAACAGACTGATGGTTTCCAGATGCAGTGGTTGGGGTGTGTGAGCAAAATGGGTGAAGGTGGTAAAAAGGTACAAACTTCCAGTGATAAAATAAATAAGTCCTAGGGATATAATGTATAGCATGGTGACTATAGTTAATAATACTCTATTGTAGGGGTGCCTAGGTGGTTCAGTCCATTAAGAATCAGACTCTTGATTTTGGCTCAGGTCTTGATCTCACAGTTGTGAGATTGAGCCCTGCATTAAACTCTGCTGACTCTGCGGAGCCTGTTTGGGATTTTCTCTCTTTCCCTCTCTTAGAGGCCTTCACCCCCTCTCAGAATAAATAAATAAACTTTAAAAAATATTAACTGGGGCACATGGGTGGCTCAGTCAGTTAAGCGTCTGACTCTTGATTTTGACTCAGGTCATGATCTCATGGTTTGTGGGATGGAGCCCTATGTTGGGCTTTGCACTGACAGCACAAGGCCTGCTTGGGACCATATCTCCCTCTCTCTCTGCCTATTCCCCAATTGTGCTCTGTCTCTCAAAATAAATAAATAAAATTTAAAGGATAATTATAAATACTTTATTGTAGGAAAAAAGAATGTAAACATCTCATTCCTACTTTGATTATATGTTGAAATGATCATATATTGTATATATGGGGTTAAGTAAGTTATTAAAATGGAAAAACACTGTATTGTATATTTTTTAAAAAATTAATGTTTATTCATTTTTGAGAAACAGAGACAGAGACAGAGTGCATGCAGGGATGGGGCAGAGAGAGAGAGAGAGACATAGAATCCCAAGAAGGCTCCAGGATCTGAGCTGTCAGCACAGAGCCCTATGCGGGGCCTGAACTCACAAATTGGGAGATCATGACCTGACCTGAAGTCGGTCACTTAACCAACTGAGCCACCCAGCTGCCCCTGTATTGTATATTTTAAAGTTACTAAGAGAGTAGATCTTAAAAGTTCTCATCCAAAGGAAAAAAAAAGAATTGTATCCTGTCCTCATTGGTCGGTTTCCCCACTGAGCTGGTGAGTGAGGTTTTAGCACTTTGTGAGTAAGATGATTCACCCGTACTTGTTGGAAGTTGTTGGAGGGAAAAAATGGGCATAACAAAGAAACAATTGTAACTATATGTGTTGATGAATGTTAACTAGACTTATTGTGGTATTATTTTGCAATATATACCAATATCAAATCATTATGTTGCACATTTGGAACTAGCATAATATTTCATGTCAATTATATCTTCATTTAAAAAGGAATGCCACATCAGAGTATATCATAATCAAAGTCCTGAAAAGCAGTTACTAAGAGAAAATCTGAATAGCAGTGACAGAAAAAGGTTATGTTATAAACAAAGGTATAAATCTAAGAATGACTCCACACAGCATCTGAATTTATAAGAAAAAAAGACAATGGAATGACATCTAAGGACTGAAAGAAAAAAAATGTTCACTGAGAATTTTTTACCCACTGAAAATATCCTTCAAAAATCAAGATGAATAAAGTCTTTTCCTAACAAACAAAAGGTCAATGTATTTGCCATTATGACTTTTATTGAAAGAAATATTAAATGAGTTCCTGACATGGAAGAAAAATGACACCTGCTGGAGTGCACATCTACATAGAAGAAGGAGGTATGCAGGAAATGACATACGTGTGGTTATATACAAGAGCATTTTGGGGATTTAAAAGCATTTTTTATTTTATTATTTTTATCATCTTTACATTTAATTTTGTTTTTTTTATTATTTATTTTTTTATTCTTAAGTTAGCATATAGTGTAGTCTTGGCTTCAGGCATAGAATCAGGTGATATGTTACTTACACATAATACCCAGTGTTCATCCTAACAAGTACCCTCCTTAATTACCATCACCCATTTAACCTGCCCCCCGGTCCCCCACCCCCATCAATCCTCAGTTGGTTCTCTGTATTTAAGAGTCTCTTGTGGTTTGCCTCCCTCTCTCTCTTTTATCTTATTTTGTCTTCCCTTCCTTTATGATCATCTGTTAAGTTTATCAAATTCCACATATGAGTGAAATCATGTGATATCTGTCTTTCTCTGGCTGACATATTTCACTTAGCATAATACCTTCCAGTTCCATCCACATTGCTGCAAACAGGAAGATTTAATTTTTTTCATCGCCAAGTAGTATTCCATGTGTGTGTGTGTGTGTGTGTGTGTGTACCACATCTTCTTTATCCATTCATCAGACAATGGACATTTGGGCTCTTTCCATAACTTGGCTATTGCTGGTAGCATTGCTATAAACATTGGGGGTATGTGTCCTTTGAAATCAGCATTTTTGTATCCTTTGGATAAATTCCTAGCAGTGCAATTGCTGGGGCATAGGATAATTGCATTTTTAATTTTTTGAGGAACTTCACACTGTTTTCATTAGTGACTGTATCCGTTTGCATTCCCACCAACAATGCAAAAGTGTTCCCCATTCACATCTTCCCAATATCTGTTGTTTCCTGAATTGTTAATTTTAACCACTCTGATAGGTGTTTTCATTGTCTTTTTGATTTGTACTTTCCTGATGACGAGCAATGTTGAGCATCTTTTCATGTGTCTGTTTGCCAATTCTCTTCTTTGGAGAAGTGTCTATTCATGACTTCTGCCCATTTCTCCACTGGATTATTTGTTTTTTGGGTGTTGAGTTTAGAAAGTTCTTTATAGATTTTCAATACTGACCCTTTATCCAATATGTCGTTTGCAAATATCTTCTGCCATTCCATCAGTTGATGGTTAGTTTTGTTGATTGTTCCCTTTGCTGTGCAGAAGCTTTTTATCTTGGTGAGGTCGCAATAGTTCATTTTTACTTTTATTTCCCTTGCCTTCGGAGACATGTCAAATAAGAAGTTGCTGCGGCCAAGGTCAAAGAGGTTGATGCCTTTTTTCTTCTGGAGGATTTGATATTTTCCTGTCTCACATTTAGGTCTTTCATCCATTTTGAACTTATTTTTGTGTATGGTGTAAGGAAGTGGTCCAGTTTCATTCTTCTGCATGTTGCTGTCCAAGTTTTTCCAGCACCATTTGCTAAAAAGACTGCCTTTTTTCCATTGGATACTCTTTCTTCTTTTGTTGAAGATTAGTTGGCCATAAAATTATGGGTCCATTTCTGTTTTGTTTTGTTTTTTTTTTTTGCCAGTACCATACTGTCATGTTGATTACAGCTTTGTAATACAAGTTAAGAAGTCTGGGATTGTGATGTCTCCAGCTTTGGTTTTCTTTCTGAGCATTACGTTGGCTATTAGGGGTCTTTTGTGGTTCCATACAAATTTTAGAATTATTTGTTCTAGCTCTGTGAAGGATGCTGGTGTTATTTTGATAAGTATTGCGTTGAATGTATAGATTGCTTTGGGTAGTATTGACAATTTAACAATGTTTGTTCTTCCAATCCATGAGCGTGGAATATTTTTCCATTTCTTTGTGTCTTCTTCAATTTCTTTCATAACCTTTCTATAGTTTTCAGTATACAAATATTTTACCACTTTGGTCAGGTTTATCCCTAAATATTTTATGGTTTTTTATGCAGTTGTAAATGGGATCAATTCCTTGATATCTCTTTCTGTAGCTTCATTATTGGTGTACAGAAATGCAAATCAATTTCTGTACATTGACTTTATATCCTGTGATGTTGCTGAATTCATGTATCAGCTCTAGAAGTTTTTTGGTAGAGTCTTTGGGCTTTCCATATAGAGTATCATATCATCTCAAGAGTGATAGTTTGACTTCTTCTTTGCCAAAGTGGATGCTTTTTATTTCGTTTTGTTGTCTGATTGTTGAGGCTAGGACTTCCAACACTACGTTAAACAACACTGGTGAGAGTGGACATCCCTGTCACATTCCTGATCTCTTAATCTCTGAAAAACTGAGAGCTTTCCCCATTATGGATGATATTAGCTGTGAGGCTTTAATATATGGCTTTTATGATGGTAAGGTATGTTCTTTCTATTCTGAATTTCTTGATGGTTTTTATTAAGAAATTATGCTGTATTTTGTCAGATGCTTTTTCTGCATCTGTTGACAGGGTCATATAGTTCTTATCCTTTCTTTTATTAATGTGATGTATCACATTGATTTATTTGCAAATATTAAACTAGCCCTGCAGCCCAGGATAAATCCCACTTGATCATGGAAAGTAATTATTTTAATGTACTGTTGAATTAGATTTGAGAGTATCTTGTTGAGAATTTTTGCATCCATGTTAATCACAGATATTGGCCTGGAGTTCTCCTTTTTCATGGGGCCTTTGTCTGGTTTTAGAAGCAAGGTAATGCTGGCTTCACGGAATGAGTTTGGAAGCTTTCCTTCTGTTTCTATTTTTTGGAACGGTTTGAGAAGAATAGGTGTGAACTCAGCTTTAAATACCTGATTCTTAAAAATAAATAAATAAATAAATAAATAAATAAATAAATACCTGATTCTTAGACACCCCACACTATCAAAACACAAACAGGAAGAAAAAGAAAATTTGAACAAACCCATAGCTAGTGAAGAAATTGAATCAGTTATCAAAAATCTCCGAACAAATAAGAGTCCTGGACCAGATGGATTCCCTGGGAAATTCTACCAGACATTTAAAGCAGAGTTAATATCTATCCCTCTCAAGCTGTTCCAAAAAATAGAAATGGAAGGAAAACTCTCAGACTCATTCTATGAAGCCAGCATTACCTTGATTCCCAAACCAGACAGAGACCCCCTAAAAAGGAGAATTATAGGCCGATATCCCTGTATGGACATGGATGCAAAATTCTCACCAAGATACTAGCAAATAGAAGTCAACAGCATGTAAAAATAATTGTTCACCATGATCAGGTGGGATTCATTCCTGGGCTGCAGGGCTGGTTCAATATTCACAAATCAATCAGTGTGATACATCATATTAATAAAAGAAAGGATTAAAACCATATGATTCTGTCAATAGATGAAGAAAAAGCATTTGAAAAAATACAGAATCATTTCTTAATAAAAACCCTCAAGAAAGTGGGGATAGAAGAAACATACCTAAACATCATAAAAGCCATATATCAGAGTACACAGCTAATATCATCTTCAATGGGGAAAAACTGAGAGTTTTCCCCTGAGATCACGACAGGGCTATCCACTCTCACCACTGTTGTTTAACAATTGTTAGAAATCCTAGCCTCAACAATCAGGCAACAAAATGAAATCAAAGGTATCAAAATGGGGAAAGATAAAGTCAAACTTTCACTTTTCTCCGATGACATGATACTCTACGTGGAAAACCCAAAAGACTCCACAAAAAGGCTGCTAGCACTGATATGTGAATTCACCAAAGTTGCACGGTACAAAATCAATGTACAGAAATCGGTTGCATTTCTATACACCAATAACGAAGCAACAGAAAGAGAAATAAAAAAAGCTGATCCCATTCACAATTGCACCAAGAACCATAAAATACCTAGGAATAAATGTAACCAAGGATATAAAAGTTATGCATGCTTAAAACTGTAGAAAGCTTATGAAGGAAATTGAAGAAGACACAAATAAATGGAAAAACTTTCCATGCTCATGGATGGGAAGAATAAATGTTGTTAAAATGTCAATACTACCTAAAGAAATCTACACATTCAATGTAATCTCAATCAAAATTGCACCAACTTTCTTCTAAAAGCCAGAACAAACACTCTTAGAATTTGTATGGAACCACAAAAGACCCTGAATAGCCAAAGTAGTATTGAAGAAGAAAACCAAAGCGGGAAGCATCACAATCCCAGATTTTAGCCTCTACTACAAAGCTGTAATCATCAAGACAGTATGGTACTAGCATAAAAACAGACACATAGAGCAATGGAAGAGAATAGAGACCCCAGAATTGGACCCACAAGTGTATGGCCAACTAATCTTTGACAAAGCAGGAAAGAGTATCCAATGGAAAACAGACAGTCTCTTTAGCAAATAGTGCTGGGAGAACTGGACAGCAACATGCAAAAGAATGAAACTAGATCACTTTCTTTCATTATACATAAAAAAACTCAAAATGGATGAAAGACCTAAATGTGAGACAGGAAACCATCAAAACCCTAGAAGAGAAAGCAGGTAAAAATCTCTTTAACCTCAACCGCAATAATTTCTTACTCGACACATTTCCAAAGCAAGGGAACTTAAAACAAAAATGAACCATTGGGACATCATCAATATAGAAAGCTTCTGCACTGCAAAGGAAGCCATCAACAAAACTAAAAGGCAACCAAAAGAATGGTTAGAGCGATTTTCAAATGACATATCCGATAAATGCTTAGTATCCAAAATCTATAAAGAACTTACCAAACTCCACACCCGAAAAACAAATAATCCAGTGAAGAAATGGGCAGAAAACATGAATAGACACTTTTCCAGAGAAGACATCCAGATGGTCAACAGACACATGAAAAAATGCTCCACGTCACTCATCATCAGGGAAATACAAATCAATACCACATTGAAATACTACCTCACACCAGAGTGGCTAAAATTAACAATTCAGGAAACAACAGATGCTGGCGAGGATGTGGAGAAATGGAAACTCTCTTGCACTGTTGGTGGGAATGCAAACTGGTGCAGCAACTCTGGAAAACAGTGTGGAGTTTCCTCAAAAAATTAAAAATAGAACTACCATAAAACCCAGCAGCAGCACTGCTAGGAATTTATCCAAAGGATACAGAAGTGCTGATTCATAAGGGCATATGTACCCCAATGTTTATAGCAGCGTTTTCAACTATAGCCAAATTATGGAAGGAGCCTAAATGTTCAACTGATGAATGGATAAAGAAGATGTGGTTTATATATACAATGGAATACTACTTGGCAATGAGAAAGTATGAAATCATGCCATTTGCAGCAAAGTGGATGGAACTGGAAGGTGTTATGCTGAGTGAAATAACTCAGTCAGAGAAAGACAGATGTCATATATTTTCACTCATATGTGGATCCTTTAAGTTTCTCTTCCATGGGGGGAGAGAAGGGAAAAAAATAGATACAAACAGAGAGGGAGGGAGGCAAACCATAAGAGACTCTTAAATACAGAGAACAAACTGCAGATTGATGAGGGAATGGGAGAGAGTGGAAAATGGCTGATGGGCATTGAGGAGGGCACTTGTTGGGATGAGCACTGGGTATTGTATGTATCTGGTGAACCACAAGAATCTACCCCAAAACCAAGAGCACACTTTACATACTGTATGCTAGCCAACTGGACAAAAATTATATTTAAGAAAATTAAAATAATAAAAATATAATTTTCCAAAAGTAAAATAAAATATATGTCTGATAGAATTCCCTTGGAAAGCCATCTGGCCCAGGACTCTTATTTGTTGGGAGATTTTTGATAACCGATTCAATTTCCTCTCTGGTTATGGGTCTGTTCAAATATTCTTTTTTTTAATTTAAATTTTATTTTTTTATTGAGGTTATATTCATGGAACATAGAATTAACCATTTTATTTATTATTTTTTATGAATATAATTTATTGTCAAATTGGCTTCCATACAACACCCAGTGCTCATCCCAACAAATGCCCTCCTCAATGCCCATCACCCATTTTCTCCTCTCCCCCACACCCCTATCCACCCTCAGTTTGTTCTCTGCATTTAAGTCTCCCCATTTGACTTTTGGTAGTGTTTGAGTGCCTAGGAATTTGTCCATTTCTTCCAGATTGTCCAGTTTGTTCGCATATAATTCTTCATAGTATTCTCTTATAATTCTCTTTCTGTGGTGTTGATTGTGATCTCTCCTCTTTCATTTGTGATTTTGTCTGTTTGGGTCATCTCTCTTTTCTTTTTGAGGATTCTGGCTAGGCATTACCAATTTTGTTTATTCATAAAAAAAAAATACAGTTCTAGGGCGCCTGGGTGGCTCAGTCGGTTAAGTGCCAGACTTCAGCTCAGGTCATGATCTCACAGTTCGTGGGTTCGAGCCCCGCGTCAAGCTCTGGGCTGACAGCCTGGGGTCTGCTTCAGGTTCTGTGTCTCCCTCTATCTCTGCCCCTTCTCCACTCACACTCTGTCTCTGTCTCTCTCTCTCAAAAATAAATAAACATTAAAAAATTTTTAAAAAAACAGTTCTTAGATTCAATGATCTGTTCTACTTTTTTTTTTTTGAATTGTATATCATTTATTCTGGCTCTAATTTTTATTATTTCTCTTCTGCTGTATTTGGGCTTTCTTTGCTGCTGCTTTTCTAGATCCTTTAGGTGTAAAGTTAGGTTGTATATTTGGGACCTTTCTTGCTTCTTGAGATAGGCCTGATTGCAATGTATTTTCCTCTTAGGACTGCCTTTGCTACATCCCAAAACATTTTGACTGTCATATTTTCATTTTCATTTGCTTCCATATATTTTTTTTTAATTTCTTCTTTAATTTCCTGGTTGACCCATTCATTCTTTAGTAGGATGTTATTTACCCTCTTTGTATTTGGGGGCTTTCCAAAATTTTTCTTGTGGTTGATTTCGAGTTTCATGGTGTAATTTGAAAACATGCATGGTATGATCTAAATTTTTTTTTTACCTGTTGAGGGCTGTTTTGTGACCCAGTGTATGATCTATTTTGGAGAATGTTCCATGTTCACTCAAGAAGAATGTGTATTCTGCTGTTGTAGGATGAAAAGTTTTGAATATATCTGTCAAGTCCATCTGGTTCAATGTGTGATTCAAAGCCATTGTTTACTTATTGATTTTCTGCCTAGATAATCTGTTCATTGTTGTAAGTGGAATACTAAATTCCCTTAAAATTATGGTATTTTTATTTATACATTAATTTAGGTTTGTGGTTAATTGATTTATATATTTGGGTGCCCTCATGTTGGGAGCATAAATATTTATAATTGTTACCTCTTCTTGATGGATGGACCCCCTAATCATGATATAATGCCTTTATCCATCTATTGTTATTGTCTTTGTTTTAAAATCTAGTTTGTCTGATATAAGTATGGCTACTCCAGCTTTCTGTTGACATCCATTAGTATGATAGATGGTTCTCAATCCCTTCACTTTCAATCTGCTGGTTTCTTCAGGTCTAAATTGAGTCTCCTGTAGGCAGCATATAGATGGATCTTGGATTTTTTTTATCCATTCTGATACTCTATGCCTTTTGACTGATGCATTTAGTCCATTTACATTCAGACTGAATATTGAAAGATATAGATTTTGTGCCATTGTATTTATCTGTAGGCGATATCTGTTCATGGTGATATCTCTGGTCCTTTGTAGTCTTTGTTGCTTTCCACTACACAGTCCCCCTTAGGATCCCCTCAGTGGTTATGATATCCTTTAGTGTTTGTCTGGGAAAGCCTTTATATCTCTTTCTATTCTGAATGACAGCCTTGCTGGATAAAGGATTCTTGGCTGCACGTTTTTCCTGTTCAGCACATTGTATATTTCCTGCTATTCCTTTCTGGTCTGCCAAGTTTTAGTACACAGGTATGCTACTATCCTTATGTGTCTACCTTTACAGGTTAAGGACCATTTGTCTCTAGCTGCTTTTGGAATTCTCTCTTTATCTTTGTATTTTACCAGTTTCACTATAATATGTCATGGTGTTGAGCTGTATTTGTTGATTTTGAAAGGAGTTCTCTGTGCCTCTTGGACTTGGATGCCTGTTTCCTTCCCCAGATTTGGGAAGTTTTCAGCTATAATTTGTCCAAATAAACCTTCTGTCCTTTTCTTTCTTTCATTCTTCTTCTGGAACTCCTATGATACCGATATTGTTTTGTTTCATGGAATAACTTAGCTCTCTAATTCTCCCCCTCATGAGCTAGTAATTTCCTTTACCTCTTTTTTTCAGCTTCATCATTTTTTATAATTTTATCTTCTATTTCACCTATTCTCTCCTCTCCTTCTTCCATCCTCTTTGCCATTGCATCTAGTTTATTCTGCATCTCATTTATAGCATTTCTTAATTCACTGTGACTAGTTACTAGGTCTTTGATCTTTTCAACAATACATTCTTTTCTGTCCTCTATGGTTTTTTCAAGCCCAGCAATTAGCCTTATGACTGTAATTATAAATTCTTGTTCAGATGTATTGTTTATATCTGTTTTGAGCAAGTTTCTGGCTGTCATTTTTTCCTGAATTTTCTTCCTGGGAGAATTCTTCCATTTCTTCATTTTGGCTGTTTCCATCTTTTGCATGTTTTAATAGCTTGTTAGGTGTCCTGCACCTGTGAGTACTAGTATATTAAAAAGGGGTCATACACTGTCCAGGGCCTGGCACTTCAAGAAGTGTTTTTTGTGTGTGTTGTATGTACTCTGTTGTGTTTGGCTGCTGTATCCCACTGGTTGGTCTTTTGCAAAGCTCCTCCTTTTTTGGGGTGGTGGAGTGTTTGGACCTTCAACCAGGTGTGCTTTGATTTGTTCATTGAAGTAACCCTCGAATAAAAGGAAAGTGCGGGGAAGACAAGGAGAAAAATGAAAGGAGAGAAAAGAAGACCAAGCAGAGAATTAAAACAAAACAAAACAAACAAACAAACAAACAAAAACATATGGCTAAATCCAGAGAGAGAGAGAAAGGAAAATAAAAAGGAAGAAGATGAAGAAAAGGTGTAAAAAGAATAGAGTAAAAATGCATGATTAAACAATTGAAAAATATATATACATAAATTGTATACAATTTATACAATTTTACACAATTTATACAATTGTGTACGATTTATGTATATATATATATATAGAATTATATATAGAGAATTTTATTCTATGTATAGTATAGAAAATATAAAAAATCTATATTTATTATATGTATACATTTTATTATACATATAAAAGAATTGACCAAAAACAAATCAGAAACTATGAGCTTGATTCCAAAAGAAAAGAAGAAAAGGGTAGAAAGGAAAAAGAGAAGAGAACAGACAGACATACAAAAACAAAAAACAGGTGTCTGTTGGTGCCTGGGACGGGGGGGGGGGGGGGGGGGGGGCTGTTCTGGTCTGGAAGAGTCTGTCTGTGTTGGCTCAGTGTCAGTCTTCCCCCAGTAGATAAACAGTTGCCGGGCAGGGAGAGGCGGGGTTTAGTGTAAGGGAGTCCCACCTCCACTGGGAGCTTCTGTGATGCTTTCAGAAGTCTCACCTTGTTGGTGTTGGGGATAAAAATGGTGATGCCCCAATCTCTCTTCCCCAGACTGGGTGTCTTAAACCACACTGTTTAGGCAGCTCTCACAGAATAATGAGGGTGGTCAGCTTGCTCTGCTTGACAGTACTCTTTCCCCTCCTAGGCACTTGGGATTCAAAACCTGATGTCTTAAAGGACCTTCTACCATGCAGACCCTGTTCTGGTGTAGTGCCACTCAGCCCTGCCGATAAAAGGCCTTTGGCTGGTGCTTGCAAGGTCTTTTGTCCTTGGGGAGTCAAGGAACCCTCTTCCCACAGTATTCCAGGAAGGGGACTATTCTCTTCCAGTGCACCCCTGAGGAGATTGTTACAGCGCTGCCGGGCCAGCTCCTTCCTCTGCAGGTGCGTGCACAGAGCTCTGGCTTTGGTCAGAGGAAAGTCGTGCACTTTTGAAACTTCTGCGTTTTGGCACCTAAGGCTGTTTACAAAATAGAAACTGGCACTCTCTGTAATTCTCATTCCCTAGTCTGTGGTCCCGAGAGGTTTCTTCTTATGCTAACTAGATACTGAAGCCATCTCTTTCTCTCCCTTTTGTCTCCGCATAAAAAGGGTTCCCTCCCCTCTGTGCCTACCCTGTCTTATCTCCCCCAATTCACATACAGTCACCTCTATCCTGCCAAGCTGTCTCCCTCCAACCATGGAGCTCCTTCTGTCACTCCGCAGATCAATTTCCTGGGTGTTCCAAGTGATCTGACCTCAATACAGCTGCGTTTGAGGGACGAGGAAAATACCTTTCCCTCTACTTCTCCACCATTTTAACTCCCTTTTCCATTTAAGCAATTTTAAAGATAATAGACTATACAAAAGAAAAATAACAGTGTATCATGGAATTTACAACATAGATACAAGGTAAATAAGACAGGGCAGGGGGTGGAAAATGGATGGGTACTATTTGTATAGTTCTTACATGAATTGGTATAGTATTAGTTGATAATAAACTAATAATTTAATGATGCATAATGTAAATAAACTTTAGAGCAAGCACTAAAATTAAAGCCAAGGGTTATAGCTAATAAGCCAAAAGTGGAAATAAAACAGAATAGTAAAAAAGTGTCAATTACGTTTTTTAAAAACAAGGAAAGAGGATAAAAAAGAACAGTGAGAAATGGGTTTATAAAAGCAAATAGCAAGGCATTAGGTTTAAACCCAATCATAGTAATAATTAAAGCAACTATTGTTTAAGCACTCCAAGTAAAAATGAGAAATTGATGGATTGGATACAAATTCTAACAACTTATGTACTTTCTATGAGCCATACACTTTAGATATAAAGACACAGATGGGTTGATAGCAAAAGAATTGAAAAAGAAATAGTATGGAAACACTAATCATAAGAAAGTGGGAATGACTAGATTAGCATCAACAAAATAGATTTCAGAACATGAAATGTCCATCCACAAATGAATGGATAAACGAATATGGTATATACATACAATAGGATGTTATTCAGTCTTTAAAAATAAAATAAAAATGAAATTCTGACACATACTATGACATAGATGAACCTCGAAGACATTATGCTAAGTGAAATAAGTCAGGAACAAAAGGGCAAATATTGTATGTTTCCACTTGTGTGAGGTACCTAGAATAGGCAAATTCATAGAGGCAGATAGTATAATCATGGTTGCCAGGAGCTGAGGGAAGGGAGGAATGAGGAGTTTTTTGTTTAATGGGTTCACAGTTTCAGTGTGGGGAGATGAAAACATCTGGAGATGGATGATGGTGGTGTTTGCACAACCCTGTGAATATATTTAATGCCGCTGAAATGTACACATAAATATGGTTAAAGTGGTAAATGCTATATTATGTGTTTATGTTTATTACCAATGAAAATAAATTAATAAACCAATGAATGAATGAGGAAAGCTTTGGATTAAGAGATCTAAAAGACATATCAATAAAGTGTTGTTGGAACTTCTTTCAAACAAATGTAAATTTTTTTAAAACATGATATTTTTGGGGACAAATGAAAACTTCAACACTGAATAGATTTTTAATATTAAGGAATTATTATTTTAGAATAATAGTAATATTTTAATTAAGTTTAAAAAGTTTATCTTCTAGAAATCAAATGTCAACACATGGGATTATATGTTGCCCTGAAATTTGTTTCAAAATAATACAGAAGGAAAAGAGTGGGTGAGAATAAAAACAAATTGACTGTCAATTGAAAATTATCATAGTTTAAACTATAGAATGCTTGTGAAAAAAATTGAAGAAGACACAAATAAATAAAAAAAACATTATATGTTCATGGATTGGAAGAACAAATATTGTTAAAATATCTATACTACCCAAAGCAGCCTCCACATCCAATGCAATCCCTATCAAAATAACACCAGCATTCTTCACAGAGCTAGAAAAAACAATTACAAAATTTGTATGGAACCAGAAAAGGTCTTGAATAGCCAAAGTAACCTGGAAAAAAACAAACAAACAAAAAAGATGGAGACATCACAATTCCAGACTTCAAGCTGTATTACAAAGCTGTAATTATCAAGACAGTATGGTACTGGCACAAAAACAGACACATAGATCAATGGAACAGAATAGAGAACCCAGAAATGGACCTATACTTGTATGGCCAATTAATCTTTGACAAAGCAGGAAAGAGTATCCAATGGAAAAAAGACAGTCTTTTCAACTGGTGTTGGGAAAACTGGACAGCAACATGTAGAAGAATGAAACTGGACCACTTTCTTATACCATACACAAAAATAAGTTCAAAATGGATGAAAGACCTAAATATAAGACAGGAAATCATCAAAATTCTATAGGAGAAAACAGACAGCAATCACTTTGACCTCAGCTGCAACAACTTCTTACTAAATATGTCTCCTGAGGCAAGGGAAACAAAAGCAAAAATGACCTATTGGGACCTCATCAAAATAAAAAGCTTCTTCACAGTCAAGGAAACAATCAACAAAACAAAAGACAACCAACGGGATGGGAGAAGATATTTGCAAACAACATATCTGTTAAAGGGTTAGTATCAAAAATCTATAAAGAACTTAAACTTAACACCCAAAAAACAAGCCAGTTTAAGGGCAGAAGACATGAATAGGCACTTCTTCAAAGAAGACATCCATATAGCTAACAGACAAATGAGAAGATGCTCAACATCACTCATCATCAGGGAAATACAAATCAAAACACAATGACATACCACCTCGTGCCTTTCAGAATGGCTAAAATTAACAACTCAGGAAACAATAGATGTTGGCAAGGAAGCACAGAGACGGGAACCCATTTGCACTGTTGGTGGGAATGCACACTGGTGCAGCCACTCTGGAAAAAAATATGGAGTTTCCTCAAAAAGTTAAAAATAGAACTACCCTAGGACCTAGCAATTGCAATACTAAGTATTTATCTAAAGGATACAAAATTCTGATTAGAAGAGGCACATGCACCCCCATGTTTATACCAGCACTATCACCAATAGCCAAATTATATGGAAAGTGCCCAAATGTCCATTGTATGATGAATGGATAAAGAAGATATGGTATATATATATACAGTGGGATATTACTTGGCAATCAAAAGGAATGAAATCTTGCCATTTGTAACAACATGAATAGAACTAGAGTATATTATGGTAAGCAAAATAAGTCAGTCAGAGAAAGACAAATATATAATTTCACTCATATGTGGACTTTAAGAAACAAAACAGATCAACATTGGAGAAGGGAAGGAAAAATAAAATAAGATAAAAACAGAGAGAGGCAAACCACAAGAGACTCTTAAATGTAGACAACAAACAGGCTGCTGAGGGGAGGTGGGGGGATGGGCTAAATAGGTGATGAGCCTGGGTGGCTCAGTGAGTTAAACATCCAACTCTTGATTTCAGCTCAGGTCATGGTCTCACAGTTCATGAGATCGAACCCCACATTGGGCCCTGTGCTGACAGTGTGGATTCTCTCTCCACCACTCTCTCTTTCTCTCTCTCTCTTTACCCCCTCCCAAGCTCACATGCATGTGTGCTCTCTCTTACTCTGTCTCTCAAAATAAATAAATAAACTTAAAAAAAATACAAAACACAATTGAGAGAAATGAAAAAATGTCTAAATAAATAAATGTAGAGATATATCATGGTCATGAATGAGAAGACTGAATATTTTTAAGATGTTAACCTTCCTTTCCAACTGATCTACATAGTCAATACAGTCGCAATCAAAATCCAAGAAACCATCTTTGTACAAATTGACAAGATGTCTCCAAAATTTACACGGTTTTATAATAGCTAAAAAAATTGTAAAAATGAAAAACAATCTGGAAGACTCAAAATTTTTATGTTATGATATAGCTGCAGTGACAAAGGCAGTGATGGTGGGGTGCAGAATTGAATAGATCCATGGAACAGAATGCATAGTCCAGAAATAGACCCAAACATATATGGTCAATTGGTTTTCAACAAAGGTGCCAAGATATCTCACAGGTTATCATTGAAATTCACTTAACATCATGCACAAAAAGTAACTTGAAATGGATCATACACACTAATATGAAACCCAAAAGTATGAAACTTCTAAAATAAACATAGCAGAAAGTCTTTGAAGCCTTGGGATAGGCAAAGATGTCTTGGGTTAGAAAAAAAAAAGGCACAGATCATTTTAAAAAGCAGCTGCACAATAGAACTTCAACAAAATTAAAAACTTCTGATTCTTGAAAGACATCACTAAGAAATTAAATGACAAGCTAACGACTAGGTTAAAATAGTTTCAATGCTTATAGTTGACAACTAGTTTGTATTTAAAACGTATATAAAGAAGTCCTAAATCTCAAAAGTATAAGACAAACAACCAATAAAATGGGCAAAATATTTAGATACAAATTTCACAAAAGTAGATATGTACACTGACAATAAGAACCTGAAAAAATGCTCAGCATTGTAAGACCCTAGGGAAATACAAAATAAAACCATATTAAGATACCATTACACATCTAACAGAATGATTACAATTACAGAGGCTAATAATGTCAAACATAACTATAAAACATTGATGAAAGAAATTGAAGACAACACAAATGGAAAAATATTCCTGGCTCATGGATCGGAAACACAAATATTGCAAAAATGTTCACACTACCCAAAACAATCTGCAGATTTCTGCAATCTTTATCAAATGTCAACAACATACTTCACAGAAGCAGAATAAACATCCCTAAAATTTGTATGGCACTACAAAAGATCTCAAATAGCTAAGCAATCTTGAAAAAGAAAAAAAAAACAAAGGTGGGGGTACACAATTCTAGATTTCAAGTTATACTACAAATATGTAGTAATCAAAACAGTATGTTACTGGCACAAAAATGGACACACAGATCAATGGAATAAAATAGACATTCCAGAAATAACCCCATGATTATATGATCAATTAATCTTCAACAAAGAAGGAAAGAATATGTAATAAGAAAAGGGCAGTCTCTTCAACAAATGGTGATGGGAAAACTGTATAGCTATATGCAAAAGAATAAAACTGCATTTTCTTACACCATACACAAAAATAAACTCAAAATGGATTAAAGACCTAGATGTGAGACTCGAAATCACAGAGAAGAGCACAGGCAGTAATTTCTCTGACATCAGCCACAGCAACATTTTTCTGGATGTGTCTCCTCAGGCAAGGGAAACAAAATCAAAATAAACTTTTGGGACTACATCAAAATAAAAAGCTTCTGAACAGCAAAGGAAACAACCAACAAAACTAAAAGACAACCTACTGAATTGGAGAAGATATTTGCAAATAACATATCTGATATAGCATTAGTATCCAAAATATATAAAGAACTTACACAACTCAACACCACTAAAACAAATAATTCAATTGGAAAATGGGCAGAAGACATGAACAGGCATTACTCCAAAGAAGACATCCAGATGGCCAATAGACACATGAAAAATGCTCAACATCATTGATTATCAGGGAAATGAAAATCAAAACCACAATGAGATATCACCTCACACCATCAGAATGGCTAAAATCAGAAACACACACAAAAAAACAACAAGTGTTGGTGAGGATGTGGAGAAAAAGCAACCCTTTTGCACTATTGGTGGAATTACAAACTGGTGCAAACACTGTGGAAGACAATATGGAGGTTTCTTCAAAAAAAAAAAAAAATAGAACTACCATATGATCCAATAATCCCACTACTGGGTATTTACCCAAAGAATATGAAAATACTAATTCAAAAGAATGTATGCACCCCTATGTTTATTGAATCATTATTTACAATAGCCAAATTATGGAAGAAGCCCACATGTCCATCTATAGATGGACACATGTATGTATATAATAGAATATTACTCAGGTATAAAAATAATGGAATCTAGTCATTTGTAACAATGTGGAAAGATTTAGAGAGTATAACGCTAAACGAAATAAGTTAGAGAAAGAAAAATACTTTATGATTTCACTCATATGTGGAATTTAAGAAACAAAACAAAGGAAAAAAATAAAGAGACAAGCCAAAAAAACAGATTCTTAACTAAGAGAACAAACAGATTGTTACCAGAGGGCAGGTGGGGCAGGGGAGATGGGTGAAATTGATGATGAGAATTAAGAGTACACTTCCCTTGATCAACACTGAGTAATGTATAGAGGTGTTGAATCACTATATTATACACCTCACACTAATATATGACACTGTATGTTAACTACACTCAAATTAAAATTTTAAAAAATAAAATAAAATAAAAAGACAAAAAATTTCCAAGCATTTTGGAGAATATGGAGCAAGAGGAACTCATATTTTGCTGGTGGGAAATTTTTCTTACAATTATATATATTAATTTCCAAAATTCAACTATTCTGGAAAACTATTTGGTATTTTCTTAAAATTCAGCTATTCTACTTTTAGGTATTTATTCGCAATAAATGAAAATTTTCTTTCACAAAAAATATTTGTATGTGAATTTTCATAGCAGTTTTGTTTATAAAAGCTTATTATTGGGAATAATCCATAAACATGTGGACAGCCATAGAGGAAATGAGGCCCTCAGTCTAGAAGCTTTCTACAAACAAAAATCCTGCCAATAACCTTGTAAATTAGAAAGTCGACCCTCTTTTAGTTGAGCCTTAAGCTGATATTGCAGTCAGGTCAACATCTTGATTGCAATCTTGCGTATGACCTTGTGGGAGAGCCACCCAGTTAATCTGTGCCCATTTCTTGGCTCACAGAAACTGTGAGATAATAATTGCTTGTTGTTGTAAGCCAATAAATATTAGGGCTGTTTGTTATGCAGCAATAGATAACTAAACACATACAGTTGAACAATAAAAAAAAAAACTATTGATTCAGTCCATAACATGGATAAAGCCGAGCACAAAAGAATGCATGCAATATGATTCCATTTAGACAACATTCTTGAACAGGAAAGCTTATCAATAGTGATAGAAATCAGATTACTGGTTTCCTGGAATGAAGTTTGGTGGGGTAATGGCTGCAAAAGGGCATGACTTTCTGGGGGCAATGAAAATGTTTCATATCTTAAATACAATAGTGTTTATGTGGGAGTATACGCTTGTCAATACTCAGACTCATTTGAAATGTACTCTTCATATATATGATTTATTGTATGGAAATAACATCTCTGAAAGTTGTTTAAGAAAAGTGGTCAAAACAAAAACAACACAATGTGGGACTAATGCCTCTGCAAAACAAAGAAACTACTTTATACTATAAAAGGCTCTACAGAAACCCCTCAATTGTCATAGCTCTGTAGCTATGTAGTTTTATCCTAGATGTGTACCTTCTGCTGCCTGAGTGAAAAACACAATGATATCTTGAATAATTGCATGGAATCGCAGGACAAAGAAATTCAGATAATCCTGAATTACATACACTAGGAAACCACTGAGATAATCCAAACGATAGGATTCTTAACAACCCTGATCTTGTTTGTCATGAGGTCACTAGGAGACTCCAAGAGCTCACCATCATTACCCTTGCTATTATGTAATGATTTTTGAAAAGGTGTCTTAGGTCATATTCATGTAAATAAAAAGAAATCATGTAAGATTTAAAGAGTTTTTATTACAAAATATAACCTAGAAACATTAAAAATGTAAACATTAGTGAAATAGTATAAGGTGAACACTCTTGTTTTAACTATAACTCAGATCATAAAACTTCATAAATAAATAAATAAATAAATAAATAAATAAAACTTCATAAGTAAGACTTCCAGCCACTCCAGAAACTCCTCCATATGCCCCATCCTAATGGAAGCATGCCTTTTCTACCCTGAAAGTAACCACTGTCCTAAATTTTGTAGTAATCTCTTTCTTTGGTTTCTTTATGGTTTATCTTCCAAGTGTGCATATCTGGATATTATAGTTTAGTCTTCTCCTTTAGAAAATGGTGCTATATTTATTTAAAGTCTATTAATGTACAGGTTTTATCTCCATTTCTTTCTATTTCTTACCCATTATCTATGGAAGAAATTGGGCTGTTTGACTTTTAGACTTTCCTAGAGTCTAGATTTTGCTAACTGCTTACTTATGGTTCAACTTGATCCTCTTTATTCTAATTCCTGCAAATTGGCAACTATATCCAAGAGATTAAAATATTGACTCTAACACTTTGCCCTATCCAGACATCATTTGGTGACTACAGGTCTATGGCGACCAAATTGACTTTCAAGTCTCTGTTGATGTTTTATAGTCATTTTTGAGTGAGATCCTGTGCTCTTAACACTAATTAACCCAACCTGCCTTATTAATTTGTCTAGTTGCTCTATCTTGAAATGTTAGATCCTTGTCTGACTCTCACCCCTTCTATAGCCAGTAAGCCTCTATCTTTCTTCAATGTGACAGCTGAATTTGTCATTTTGCTGTTTTAGGCCCTCATGACCTTTCATCTGAACTACTAGGGCAGACAATTCTCTGATATTCCTCCCACTCTCCTCTCTCTCTCTCTTCTTTTGAGAAATTTAAGTAAGGTGTCCATGGATACACACTAGTTGATGTTGAGTCTAGGAACTAACCCAAGTTTTAGAATGAGGACTGTCTCAAATATTCCCATATTTTCTCCCATCTTTGTTCACTTATGAGTCAATAGTTATTTGGGAGAAACTTTCACATGCCCAGCACTTCTTTGTGTTCTCTTAATGTTAAGGGCTAGGTCTCAGAGAAAGGCACAACATTGGTGAAAAATATACTGTCTCTGGTTAGGCCAAATAGCCTTTCACATGAGACCATTTGGAAATAGCTATATTAAAGGGTGAACTGTCTGGCCAATAGAAGCTACAAGAAGGCAAAGGCCATGTTGGCCTGAAATAGAGAAAGTCTCAAGGAGGAAAATGACATTGACCTGGGCCTCAGAACATGGGAAAGATCTAGAAGTTAGGTTGGAAACAGAGAAAAGAACTATCTGACTGAACCCAAGCCCCCATCCTTAGCATTAATCACTCTGACCTGTCTTATGCTGCTTTGTGGGAACAAGCCCACTTGTTCCTCCTTTAGAGGTGCTTAAGTCTATTGATGGTCTATGATTTCAAAGCAGGTTCAGGGAAAACTCTTTCTGACATGAAATCAATAAATCTGTGCTCCGAACTTCCCCAATGGCTTTCTCACTTATTTCCAGGTAATAGAATCCAAATATGTTAACCTTTCTTTATGGAACTCAGGCATGTGCATTTAAAATATAGGTCCCTCAGTCAGTTGATCATTTGGCTCTTGATTTCTGCTCTGGTCATGATCTCACAGTTCGTGGTATTGAGCCCTGCATCTGGCTCCATGCTGAGAGCTCAGAGCCTGCTTTGTATTATTTCTCTCCCTCTTCTCTCTGCCTCTCTCAAAATAAAATGAATAAACTTAAAAAAAAAAAAATATAGGGGCCCCATTGAGCCTACAAATCCATTCCTAAGCATCCATCCTAAGGAAATAATCAATGATGTTCACAAAAATACTGTAACTGTAACAAAAGTTATAGTACATATGGATGGTCAAGTTCTCTTTATACTACAATGATATTCAATCAGTTGATTTTTCTTAGACGTGAATAGAGAAAACCTTATGCTTTGCACTAAACTGAGTTGTGCGTGGATGTATTCCAAATGAACAACTTTGCCAAAGTCTGACTGATAAGTGTAACCTTATTGCTATTACTCCGTTTAGCCAATATGGCTAATTTTCCCCAGTAACAACTTTCTCCATCTTCTTCTAAGTAATAGGATTCCCTTCCCCAAAGTTTTAAAGGAACTCTTCATCAGACAACTGGAAACTAACATTCCCAAGCCTCCCTTGCAGCCAAATACGTCTTTGTGTCCAAATTCTATGCCATGAAATATGTTATGTGGAGCACGCAACTTCTGTATCATTTTTTAAAAGGAAATTGCTTGCCTAATAATTTCTCTTTCCTCCTTCCTGTGTCCTAGAATTCAAAGTGTATGTACAACACTCTAGGAGATAACAGAGCAGGACAATAGAAAGCACTTGACCTCATACAGCAGACAAATCCACCTGCCCAAAAGTCCCTTTCTATCTCTGGACTATTTTGTATGAGAAAAATATATTTTCCTCTCTCTCTCTTGTTTGAACCACTGTATTTTGGGGGTCTGTATATTGTAGTGGCTCATCCTGTATCCTAAACAATTTTGGGAAGCAAGTGATAGATTTTCCACATAGAGTGAAAGGGAAGGATTTTTCCTCATCACTTTTTTTCTGACGTGAAAAATGAAGTTAAAATGAATTCATGATATATGTTCTGCACATGTTTCCTAGTTTGTTATTTACTATTTTTGTTTCTAGTGGTTTTATGTATAGAATTTTTTTGTTTGTTTTGGGGGTGCCTACATGCTCAGTCAGTGGAGAGCACACTCTTGACCTTGGGGTTGTGGGTTTGAACCCCATGTCTGGTGTAGAGATTTACCTAAAAAAAAAGGCTTAAAAAAAGAAGTTTTTTGTCTTAATATTGACAATATAAGTATATTCAGAAATAAAGATTGATTATATTCTATTTATTACAGTCTATGTTTATATATATATGTATATACATGTATATTAGAATTCCACTGAGCACACTGTTTTTAATCAACTTTTCTATTATTTAAAGTGTAAATCATGAAAAGATTTCTTAATCATTAAATACCCCTTTATAGCACATTTTCTTTCTTTTATTAACTTTAATTAATTAATTTTTAATTACATTTTTAATTTTAGTTCAATATAGTTAATATACAGTGGTATGTTAGTTTCAGGTGTACAATATAGTGATTCAGTACTTCCATACATCACTTGGTGCTCATCACAAGGGCACTCTTTAATCCCCATCACCTATTTCACCCATCCTCCCACCTACCTCCTCTCTGGTAACCATCAGTTTATTCTCTAAATTAAAAGTCTGTTTCTTGGCTTGTTTCCCTCTTTTTTTTTTCATTTGTGCCTTTGCTTTGTTTCTTAAATTCTACAGACAAGTGTAATCATATGGTATTTATCTTTCTCTGACTGATTTATTTCACTTAGCATTACACTCTCTAACCCCATCCATGTTGTTGCAAATGGCAAGATTTTTATCCTTTTTTGTGGCTGAATAGTATTCCATTATATATATAGCATATTTTTCTTATTTTATAGAACTCAATTATACAAATAGGCAATGATATGTTTAAGCCAACTAATCCATATTTGCTTATTTTTTTCATTTTGTTTATATTTTTGCTTATGTTTTCCATTATTTTCCTCATATTTGTTTTGCTACAATGAATATCTTTATAAATTTCTAAACACATGTTTAATTTTTTAAAAAATAGAATAGCATCTAAAAAATTAAATGACTACATCAAGCAGTATGAACATTTCTAAGACTTTTAATAATTACTGTCAAATAGCCTTCCAGAAAGAATATATCAAATTACATACCCACCAATAGTGTGATAATTTTTTTGAGGTTTAACAACTTACTATGAGAATAATTGTGTCAGTTTGTTTTGCATTAAGGAAAATTTTAAATACTGTATAAAATACATATGCAAAAGTGAGCAAATCATGAATACCTAGCTCAGTGAAGTTTTACAAACTAACACTACTTAACCAACACTCAAAATGCAACAAAACAAAACCCCAGACCACTACCAACACTTTAGAAGCTCTGTTCCAGTCATTATGCAAGGCTGTCACTACCTTGAACTCTAACATCATAGTTTTGCCTACCCTAAACTCATAAAACTCATATACATTATTCTTTTTCACTCTGACTTTTTTATCTCAACATTATATTTTTGAGATCTATCCATATTACATGTACTCATAATTTTTACATTTTTATTACTGAATTACATCCAAATGTGTAAATATATGATTTACTTATACATTTTGCTGAAGGACATTTGAGTATGTCTAATTTCAGGAAACATTATATGTGCTTTTATAAACATGTGTAAATGTTGTTTGGTAAACCAATACACACATTTTTATTATAGGTATATCTGGAGTACAACTGCTTGGTCATAAAGTGTACGTATGTTTACATTTATATACTGTGATAAACAGTTTTCCAAAGTGGTAGTACCAGTTTATGTTGTACCACAACCTCATAAAACACTTGACATTTTCAGTTTTTATTATTTTAGGCATCCCTAGAAAGGGTGGGGGGTGTATAGTGGTATCACATTTTGGTTTAACTTGCATTTCTCTTCAAACTGATGAAGTTAAACATATTTTCACAAATTTATTAGATATTAGGATATTCTGGTTTTTTGAAGTATTGTTTTAAGGTGTTTGCCCATTTTTCTATTGAATTATCTGTCTTTTTAAAATTTATTTGTAAGAATTCTTTATACATTATAGATATGAGCCATTTGTCAGATATATGTGTTCCTTATGTCTTTCCTAGTTTGTGGCTTGCTTCCTTATTCTTTTAATGGTCTCCTGATGAACAGAAGTTTCTGATATTAATAAAATACAATTTACAATCATTTTTATCCTTCATAATTAGTGATTTTTGTGTCTTCTTTAAGAATACTGCCTACTCCAGGGGTGCCTCGGTGGCTCAGTTGGCTAAACATCCAAATCTTAATCTCGGCTCAGGTCATGATCTCACAGTTCATGCACAGAACCTGCTTGGGATACTTCCTCTCCGTCTTTCTCTGCCCCTCCCCTGCTCACACGTGCTCTCCCTCTCCAAAATAAATAAATAAACTTTAAAAAACCCAATAATGCCTACTCCAAAGTCATGAAGATGATTTCCTCTGTATTTTACATTAGAATGACATTTTTACTTTTCCCACTTCGATCTGCAATTCATTGGGTGTTTATTTTGTGTGTTATTTAGGGTGGAGTCAACATCATTTCTTCACATATAGATATCCAGCTGATCTGCTACCACTTTTTGGGGAAAAAAATCCTTTCCCCACTTCACTGCACTGTCATCTTTGTCATAAATCAAGTGACATGTGTAGGTATGTTTCACAGGTCTGTGCATGCATGTGTGTACACAAATATGTTAATCTTTTAGACCATATGCTATTTATTCATAATTTACTCACTATAGCATTGTACTAAATTTGGTATCTAGAAGTGGAAGTCTCGATGCTCCCTTCACTGTTACCTTGGCTATATTTGGTTCTTTGCATTTGGATATACAGAGTTTGGATCTGCTTGTCAACAAAAAATAACTAGCCAAGATTTTTATATAGAACATCAAATTGGGACCAATTATATGGATTGCATGAATGTAAACATCAAATTGGGAATAATTGACAACTATAAAATATTGAATCTTTTGGGGCATCTGGATGGCTCATTTGGTTATGCATCTGACTCTTGGTTTTGGCTCAGGTCATGATCTCATGGGTTCGTGAGTTTGAGCCCTGCATCAGGCTCTAAACTGACACCACGGAGCCCACTTGGAATTCTCTCTCTCCCTGTCTCTCTGCTCCTCCCCCACTCTCTTAAAATAAATAAACTTTTAAAATATTTAATCCTTAAATCCATGAACCAGGCATATTTATAATTATTTAGGTCTTCTTGAATGCTTCTCAAAATTATTTCTTAATTTTTAGTGCAGAGGTCTTGCAACTATTTAATTAGATTTATTTCCAGATATTTCATTTTTAATCAGGATTTTTTATCCTGGATTTTTTATCAGGATTTTTTAAGGATATAATTATCAGGATATAATTTTATCAGGATATAATTACATACAATAAGATACATACACTTTAACTATACAGTTCAATGATTTCAACAAATGTATTAGCCAGTAGAGTCACTACCTCATCAAGATACAGAACATTTCCCTCAGCTGAGAAAGTTCTGTTATGCCCCTTTTACAATTAAAAAAATAATTCCAACCTTCAAGCCAGGCAAACACTGACTTGACCCAATTTACATCAATATAAATTAATTTTGCCTCTTCCCAAACTTTATATAGATGGAATCACACAGAAAGCACTCTTTTGTGTCTGATATCTTTCCCTGAGTATAATAGTTTTTTTTTTTTTTTAGATTTATCTATGCTATTGA
Source organism: Prionailurus viverrinus (assembly GCF_022837055.1). Taxonomy (NCBI): domain Eukaryota; kingdom Metazoa; phylum Chordata; class Mammalia; order Carnivora; family Felidae; genus Prionailurus; species Prionailurus viverrinus. The sequence continues at coordinate 76,066,287 of NC_062579.1, read as the reverse complement.
TTGTACCGGCAGTTTATTCTTTATTATTCCTTAGTTGTACCCTAGCATATGACTATATCACAATTTGTTTATACATTTCCTGGTTTATGAACATTTGGATTGTATCCAGTCTGGGGCTATCATAGATGAAACTTCCATGAACATTCTTATTCAAATATTTTTGAGGAAATATGGTTTGAATTCTGTTTGGGAAAATTCTTAAGAGTGAAATTTCTTGGACTTATGGTAAGTGTAAGTTTAACTTTTAAAGAAACTGTCAAAAAGTCTTTCAAAATGGTTGAACTTCTCATCAACAATGAATGAGGAATGAATGCTCCAGTTGTTCCATATCCTCTAAAATACTAGGGATTGTCAGACTTTTTAATTTTAGCAATTCTGGTGGCTGTGTAGTGGTACTTAATTGGGTTTTTTGTTTGTTTGTTTTACATTTCCCTGATGATTAATAACATTGAGCATCTTTCCATGAGCTCTTTGGTGATTTGTACATGTACTTTTCTGAAATGCTTGTTCAAATCTTTTGATCATTTTTAATTGCATTGCTTGCCTTATTTTGAATTTTAGGAGGTCTTTATATGTTTTCTGGAAACATTTTGTTGGTTACACATTTTTTTTCTTGGTTTCCCACCTCATTTCTTAACCATATCTTTCATAGAGCAGAAATTTTTAAATTTAAATTCAATTTCTATGTATACTCCATTACTACTCTACTTTTATTACATCTTTAATTTTTTTTAAACATTCATTTATTATTGAGAGAGAGAGACAGACCATGAGCACGGGAGAGGCAGAGAGGAGGAGACACAGAATCTGAAGCAGGTTCCAGGTTCTGAGCTGTCAGCACAGAGCCTGACACGGGCCGAATTCAGAAACAGGGAGATCATGACCTAAGCCAAGGTCGGATACCTAACCGACTGAGCCACCCAGGCGCCCCTACTTTTATTACATTTTACGTCTATAAATCAAATAGTATAATTCTCCACATTTGTGGGTTTTTTTTCCAAATTATTTTGTTTATACTAGGTCTTTATCGTTTCCATATAAATTTGAGGGTAATTTTGTCAAGCTATACAAATATGGCTGCTGAAATTTTGATTTTGAATACACTAAATTTATAGATTGATTTGGAGAGAATTTAGCTTACCAGTATTGTATTTCCTGATCCAGGACCTTGTTTTATCAAATTTATACGTATTTCACCTTTTTGGAAGCTATCATGAAATTATATATTTTATCATTATAATTATATATAGATAATAATTTCAATTTCCAATTATTCATCACTAAAACACAGGAATACAATGGATTTTTAAAATATCTATCTATAACTGCAAACCCACGAAATTAAAGTACTAGTTCTATAGTAGGTTTATTGTAGATCCCTTAGGATTCTTTAAATACATGATCATGTGATTTGTAAATAAAAACTGACTGCTTTTTGAACTATAAATTTATGAAGGAATTTTAATTTTTGATGTTGTTTTAGTTCTGAAAATTCATCAAGACTCTGCTGCACTACGGTCTAATTGGCTCATCTCATGGAAGGGATTCAGGTATCTAGGGGCCCCTAACAAGAGGAGCCATCAGCTGCCCTGTTTTTTTCCAAGTTCTAAAAAAGAAGCTGGCTGTATAGTCTATATTTATGTAATGACTTAGAAGAGACAGATGGTTGGGTTCCCCCCAACTTTAATTCTTATTTTCAAATAAAAATAACTAAAGTATATTGATTTGGGAGGATTTAATATAAAAAGAACAAAACAGATATTAAGAATTTTTAAAAATCAACTCTCCTGGGCTCTTTTCCTCACTCATCTCTTCTGCGCATTTAAAATTCTTTTTAACGTTTATTTATTTTTAAGACAGAGAGAGGCAGAGCATGAACGGGGCAGGGTCAGAGAGAGGGAGACACGGAATCTGAAACAGGCCCCAGGCTCTGAGCTGTCAGCACAGAGCCTGACACGGGGCTCGAACTCACGGACCATGAGATCATGACCTGAGCCAAAGTCGGAAGCTTAACCGACTGAGCCACCCAGGCGCCCCTCTCCTACACACTTTAAAAGTGGAGGGAAAATGGAGAGAGAGCACTAGTAGCAGAAAAGACAGCAAGTGGAAGAAAGCATATCCTTGGAGCAAAGAAGGGGAAGAAGCAAGTCCCCAGAGAAGAACTGGGAATGGTCAACAGGCCCCTGAGAAGATACTGCCCTTCCCAGGCAAGCAGAGAAAAGCCCAGGAATATACAAAGACGAAGAGTCACAGAGCCCAGCCTGGAGTTACTTCGAAGGACGAGGCGACAGAGGGAAGGTTCGCAGACCAATCAGCTCTGCGCCACCTAGCGGGCAGCAAAGGGCGCGGGATGGGGGTAGTGCCGCTCGCGGTGACGAAGGCCTCACGTGACCCGCCAACGGTGACTCGAGCGCCTAGCTCTAGCGTCAGACTGGGCCGGCGCTCGCTCCCTTCTCGGTACCTGCTCCCGGTGGCCCCGAGGGCGTGCGGGACAGGGGCAGCCCCAAAGGGTTGGAGGCGGAGGGGGAGCAGGTAAGGGACCCGGAGGAGGGGGAGCGTCCCCTGGGCTCGGTGTGGGAGAGCCCACGCGGCCCGCGGAGCCCTCCTCGGGTTCCAGCTGCCCGATGGCGAAGCCGCGGAAGGACCGCAGCCTCACGCCAAGCTGCGGACCGCGTTTGGCCACAGAAAATGGTAGGGTGGAGGGCTGGACCGCTGTGAGGCAACGACCCTTTGCAAACACCTGCCTCCTGCACGCCCGGCCCCGCCCCCGTCCTTCTTGGTGTAGAAAATGGTGGTCTGCGCGGGGCATGGGGGGTCTTGGCGTAGGGGTGGGACGGCCGTAAGGTCCCGGGGCCTAGAAAAGGCTGGGTGGCGACGGGTTGGACCCAAGCGCTGGTTGCATCAGTCCCCGCTCCCTTACTCCCGCCCTCTGCAGGTGTGCGGGTCTAAGTGTCGCAGCGGCGCACTCGCGGCTAGAATCGGGAGGAGGAGACTGCAAGGATAGGCCCAGGTCGGTGTGGGGGATAGTGGGGGGGGGGGGCGGGGGGAAAGTGTGGAAAGCCCTGAGACCCCCAAATCCCCCGCCCCACCAAACAGCCCGTCCTCCATCTTGGTGCCCGCAGAGGCCTGGGCTTTGATCGGCAGGGAAAATGGTGGGCTTTGCGCGAGGGAGGGGAGAGGAGCGACTGGGAGGGGGTAGGGCTCTTACTGGGGGTCCCCTAGAGGGCGTAGGGAGCCTCTCAGGTGGGAAAAATGAAATTTTAAAAAGGCTAAGAGATCCAGGGCTCTGAATCTTGGAATGTGCGTAGTAGGGCCTCTGTCCTCGGTGCTGATCAGTCGTAATAAATCCTTCTCTGTCTTTTGTCTCTTAGGAGCAATGGCGTCCAAAGAGGAACAAGCAGTAAAAAATCTCAACATGGAAAATGCCAACCAAGAAAACGAAAAAAAGAATGAAGAGGAGCAAGTTGCAAATAAAGGAGAGCCCTTGGTCCACCCTTTGGAAGCTGGTGAATATTGTGTGCCTAGAGTAAATCGTAGGCGGTTCCGTGTTAGGCAGCCCATCCTGCAGTATAGATGGGACATGATTCAGAGGCTTGGAGAGCCACAGGCAAGAATGAGAGAAGAGAATATGGAAAGGATTGGGGATGAGGTGAGACAGCTGATGGAAAAGCTGAGGGAAAAACAATTCAGTTACAGTCTGCGGGCAGTTAGCACTGACCCCCCTCACCGTGACCATCATGATGAGTTTTGTCTTATGCCTTGAATTCTGATGTTTTCTTTGAAGTTAATAGGAAAACACACCTACCTAAACTTACATGTTTTCAGTGTACCTTTGTTGTAAACCTTTTGGTGTTAACCTGTTTCTTGTGTGTCTCCTATGACCGCTTCTGATTGAATATTGTATTTTGACCCAATGTGTAAGATTCTGTCAGCAAGGGAATCTTACCCTATTGAATGGCAAGATGCTCATTATATATTGTGAAGTTAATAAAGCAGTTTAAAAAGGCATTCTCTGTATTCTTTTCTATTTCAGATCTCCTATATTTTGTATATGAAGACAGTCTAAGAATATATAAAGTAAAAAGTTAAAGTGTTTATCTTTTTATGGTAGAATTATGAATAATTTTAATTTTCTTACCTATATTTCATTTCAGAACTAAACACATTACTAATGAAAGAGCTTAGCCACCTATAAAAACAATGTGGGCACTTACCTAAAAACTTGTGACAGAATCTCAGTTTTAGCTTACCTCTGGATCTCTATTTAGAAGTATAAACTAATAGTGATAAGAGACACATCTTTTTAAAAATCATACTCATCAGAAAGATGATGATAACTCCAAGGGCTGCTGTGTGTACTTGGTGAAGCAATAAGTGTAAGCTTTCTCCAAGTTCTTGTTCCCACTGGAATGTGTGCATGACCCAACTCTAGATATCCCTTTCAGCTATTTGGGGAAGTTTCCAAAGCCAGTTCTTCCCTATACTCCCAAACAAGTCTAGTAGACTAAGAGGTAAGTACTTCCATTCCTCTGCTACTGTGCCCCATTCCCAACTTCTCCCCTGGGTACATGAGTTCAGGAGTCCTCAAGGTGAGGAAATCCCACTGATTTTTTTTTTCCGAAACACTCAATAAAGTGAATCCTCACTCTTCTATAAAAGTGTAAATTCCCTCTCCCTTTTTAGCTTCATGAAAAGACCTTATCTGTATAGTTCTCTATTTCTTTAGGTGTGTAGTTCTTTCCTAAGAAACCTCCTTAGTTCATTAGACTATACAGGATGTGTAAGGGAACACAGCTCACTTTCAGTCTGAGACAGTCCCTCCTCATTTCAGCCCCCTGAAGTTTAGGAATATAAAGAATTAACCTACATTGAGTTGAATGCCAGGAGATTATGTCAACGAATACCCAAATGTGGGTAATTATGAGAAGTCCATTGGAGGACTGTTGGGTTTAAGTTCCAATAGAACTTGGGAAATGAAGTCGCCTTGGAGTGTGCTATGTAGGTGAAGTATATATTATATATGAAGACAGTCTTGTGGAAATAAACTTAGAATTTAGGATTCTAGGGGTGCCTGGGTGGCTCAGTTGGTTGGACACCAACTCCAGCTCAGGTTATGATCTCACGGTTTGTGAGTTCAAGCCCTACATCGAGCTCTGTGCTGACAGCTTGGAGCCTGAAGCCTGTTTTGGATCTTGTGTCTCCCTCTCTCTGCTCCTTCTCTCTCTCTCTCTCTCTCTCTTAAAATAATATAAACATAAAAAAAATTTAAAGAAGTTCGGATTCTAAAATGGAAGTTTGCAAACCACAATCTAAGAGCCAGATTTGGCCTATTATTTTTGTGTCCAATGAGCTAAGAATAAATTTCATGTTTTTAAATGGTTGAAAAAAATCAAGAATATTTTCTGACATGTAAAAATTATATGAAACCCAAATCTTAGTGTCCATAAATAAGTTCTTATTGTAATACAACCATACTTAGGAATTTACACACTGTCTGCACTACAGTGGCAGAGTTGAATAGTTGTGAAAGAAACAGTTTTGCCTGCCCGCAAAGTGTACATATTTATTATCTAGCCCTGACAGAAAAAAAATTGCCAACCCCTGCTCTGGAATATAATGTCACAATAGCAGTTGTGAAACCCAAGGAAAAAATGGATAAGCAGGTGAAAACCATGTAACGGCAACCCCCAGACATCATAAATCAGATGCGTAAGCACTTCCAAAGCCCTCCCTCCTCCAGGTGCTTGAGATATAAGGCACATTCATGCAAGTTCATACAGAGAAAAGCTAGAGTTGAAAGGGCAGGTGAACTGATGAACAGAGAAGCATATGCCCTACCATACTTCCTAAACTTGATTGTTAATATTAGCACCAGATTTTCTGGAAAACAGAAGCATCCTAGATTCACTGGCCTAAGGATATTCTTCATCCTTGAAGAAAAAGTGGAAGCTTACATGTGAACTCATGCCATACTGTAATAGAAGTTTAAGCATGTATATGCCTAGAAAAATGTACATCTCTTCCATGTAAGGCAGATCCAAGTTGCCTTGTTAACCTCAGAGAAGGATCAGTTCAGGATCCTAGTCTTTGAAGAGAGACACTGCTGTTAACTAGCTTCCCTTGGTTGTTAGTAGTGTTTGGATCTGAAGGGACATCTGAGGGAGTAGTATGTGAGTGGTTAGGCTCCCTATACAACGTTCAGGTAACAAACAACCAGCAGAAAGTGAGTGAAAGCCAGTAAGGGAACAGAGCATCAGGTTCCCTCAAGGGAAACAGACATACATATATTTGCCCATTTATATCATTTCTATGTGTTGTGTAGTGAGTCTCCTTTTCTCCCTCTGGCCATTGTCCATGAAAAGAACAAATTATTCCCATAAGTGCCTAAAAATTTGGATAAAGAGAAGGCAGTGAGATTAGGGATTGTGCCCTGGTTCTCAAAAAAAAAAAAAAAAAAAAGGATGTGCAAGAAAGAGGCTTGAGATATAGATATGTGGTGGGCCATTGGAGTTTTAGCATATCATGCACATCTAGTAGGTATCTGGTGAATGAAAAATTCAACAAAGTAAGTATGGATTTACTGGTATTCAGCAAATGACAAGTATGTACATCTTTGAATCCTTATGTAAATTGAGATAATAATGCAAATGATGTTTCATAACTTTTGAATAAAAATAATTACTGCTTGTTTTCAAAAATTCAATTCAATTGAAGGAAATTCAGAAAATAAATTTAAAGGCCACAATGTGACCAAAGAAAGCAGTGCAATTTGAACTTTCTAGTCAGCCAGAGCAGGGAGAATACACAGACACTGGACTCTTACAGGAGTCCAGGTGGCATAGGAAACTTTGATTAGAGGCGAAATAAATCCTTCATGATTAATTATCATTTAAAACACAAAGCCATATTTATGCTTCAAGTGAAAATGGAATAACGGTATGGATTTACCTCCCTAACTGAAACAACTAAAACCGGGACAAAATACATGAAACAACAGTTTTCAGTTATTTAACGTCCAGAGAGTTGGGAAAGTTAATTGAAAGAGCAGAAACAAATAATATGAGCCTTCTAATTGCCCCCAGCTTACTGTGTATTGTAGGATTTATAGCATATGTAGAAGTAAAATGTATGTCAATAATAGCACAAAGACCAGGAGAGGGTTAATAGGAGTACAGGATTTTGAAGTTCTTATTCTATACATTAATATCACTTGAAGGTAGATTCTGAAATATTAAAAATGTATAAACCTTAAAACAATCATGTTAAAAGTTGTAGCTGATGAGCCAACATATGAGATAAAATGGAATCTTCAAATAGTCAATGAAAAATGTTAGAGGAAAAAGAACAAAGAGCAGATGGGACAAATGGAAACAAATAGCAAGATGATTGATTTAAGCCCAAATAAATCAATATCAATAATTGCATTCATGTAAAATGTCTAAATACCTCAAATATAAACCAGATATTATCAGATTGTATATAAAAGGAAGACAAATATATGCTGCCTATAAAACACGTATTTTAAATTTAAAGATACGAATTGATTACAAGGAATGGAAAAACAATGAGCAATCTTAACATCAATCAAAACAAAGCTTGAGTGGCAATATTGATTCAGATACAATAAATTTCAGGGCAGAGAATAGTATCAGGGATGGGGCACCTGGGTGGTTCAGTCAGTGAAGCATCCAACTCTTAATTTTGGCTCAGGTCATGATCTCACAGTTTGTGGGTTTGAAACCCACATCAGGCTCTATACAAACAGTGCAAATCCTGCTTGAGATTCTCTGTCTCCCTCTTTCTCTCTGCCCCTCCCCTGCTCTCTCTTTCTCTCTGAAAATAAATATTTTAAAAAAAAAATAGTAATAATACCAGGGATATTACAGTTATAGAAAGTCATTACATAATTTTAAGTGCTAAGTTTGTCAAAAGGACATAGCAATCATTAACATTCACATGTTACAGTGCTTTAAAATAGATGAAGGAAAAACTGATAGCACTGAAAGGGAAACAGACAAGTCCACAATTACAGTCATAGATTTCAACACCTTCTCTAAAATATTGATAGAACAAGTAGACAATCAGCAAGAACATATATCACTTGAAGAACACTATGAAACAACTTATCTAGTTGACAATTGTAGAACTTGCCACCAACAACAGTAGAATGTACCTTTGCTTCATTTGCACAAGGAACACTTACCAAGATAGTCCATATTCAGGGCCAAAAAGTAAGTCTCAAAAATTTTAATAGGATTCATATCATAAAATATATGTTTTCTGAGCAAAACGGAATTAAATGAGAAACTAATAACAGAAAGATATCTGGAAAAATCCCAAATATTTAACATCAAACAGCACATGTCTAAATAACCCAAGGAAGAAATCAAATAGGAAATTATAAGGCATTTTGAACTGAATGAAAATGAAAATTCAACATATAGTAATTTGTGAGATGTGGCAAAAGCACCACTTGGGCAGAAATTTATAGCACTGAACATACATATTAGAATAGAATGAAGCTCTATATCTATTAAATAAGTAGAAATCTTTAAAAAAAGTTTTTTATTTGAAGTATTTTTGGTATCCAATGTTATATTAGTTTCAGGTATACAGCATAGTGATTTGACAATTTTATACATTAAGCTATGCTCACCATGAAAATAAATGGAAATTTTATTTAAAATACTTCCTCTAAAGAAAACCACAGGTCAAGATGGCTTAACTGTTAATTCTACCAAACATTTAGGAATTACATAATACCAATTCTATTCAAAATCTTTTAGAAAATTGAAAAGGAAGGAATAGCTCCCAACTCACCCTATGAGGCTAAAATTACTAAGATAACTAACCAGACAATTATGTTACAAGGAAAGATAACCATAAACTAATCTCCCTCATGAACATATATGTTCATTTTTTTTAGAGAGAGAGAGAGAGAGAGTATGAGCAGGGGAGAGAGAGAGAGAATATTTTGTTTTTGGTTGTTTTTATGTTTTTTTAATATGAAATTTATTGTCAAACTGGTTTCCATACAACACCCAGTGCTCATCCCAAAAGGTGCCCTCCTCAAGAGAGAGAGAATCTTAAGCAGGCTCCACATTCAGTGCAGAGCCTGACATGGGGCTCGAACCCATGACCCTCGGATCATGACCTGAGCCAGGCACTCAACTGTCTGAGCCATCCAGGCACCTGCCCTTTTTAAAATTCAGTTATATATACAAAACATAATACACCATTACTAAGTAAGGTTTATCCCAAGGATTCAAGATAGTGTTAAATTAGAAAATCATTGTAATTCACTACATTAACATAAAAGAGAAAAAAAACATAAGATAATCTTAATGGGTGATGAAAAAACATTTGCTAAAATTGAAAGAATTATTACTGATTAAAATACTCAGCAACCACATATAGAAGAGACCTTCCTCAACCTGATAAACTACATCTACAAAAAACATACATAAGGATGTGTATGTAAAGACTAAATGTTTCCCACCTAAGATGAAAAACAAAGCAAAATAAACACTTTCATAAATTATATTTAAAATTATACTAGAAGTTTTAGTCAGTACATAAGAAAAAGAAATAAAAGTCATACAGATTGCAAAGGAAGAAATAGAAAATACTCCTAGAAAACTATTATCTATGTAGCAATTCTATGTAGTATACAAAAAGCTACTAGAACTAATAAATAAGTTCAGAAAGGTTGCAGGATACAAGATTGAAATACAAATTTAGTTGTTTTTCTAATTTTCTGAGACTGCTATAACAAATTACCATAAGCTTGGTGGCTTTAAAAAAACACCCAGAAATGTATTCTCTTATAGTTTTGTAGGCCAGAAGTCCAAATCAAGGTGTAAGCAGTGCTATGTTCTCTCTGAAATTCTCTAGAAAGGAATCCCTCCTTACTTGTTCTAGCTTCTAGTGGCCTCAGACAGTCCTTGACTTGTGGCAACTTTAACTCTAATTTTTGCTTCTCTTCTGTATGTCTGTCTATGTGTTCTTTGTTTCTTCTAAGGATACATCCATTGGATTTAGGGCCCACCCTAAGCCACTATGATCTTTCTCAACTATTTTTTTTAATATTCTATTTTTAAGTAATCTCTATGCCCAACATGGGGCTCAAACTCACAACCCTAAGATCAAGAGTTCCATGCTCTACCAACTGAGCCAGCCAGGCACCCCTCATCTCAATTCTTAATTAATTACATCCACAAAGACCTTATTTACAAATAAGATCACATTTTGAAGTGCTGGGTAGACATGAATTTTGGGGGAAAATATTCAGTCCTGTACAACAATGAACAGCCAGATTAAAATTTAAAACAATATCATTTACAATAGCATCAGAAATATGAAATATTTAGGGATAAATTTGGCAAAGATATTCAAGACCTGCACATTGAAAGCTATAAAACATTGATAACATACATTAAATCCACCAAATTCATAGGAAAAGGGATCATATTTGTGGTTACCAGCAGTGGGGGTGAGGGGAGGGAAAATTGTAGAAAAGTGGTCAAAAGGTAAAAATTTCCATTTATAAAATAAATAAGTCATGGGGATGTAATGTAAAGTGTGATGACTATAGTTAACACTGCTGTATGATTTATAGAAAAGTTATTAAGATAGTAGATCCTAGGTGTTCTCATCACAAGGAGAAATTCTTTTCTTTTCTTTTTATTGTATCTATATGAGATGATGAATGTTAACTAAGCTTACTGTGGTAATCATTTCACAATATATGTAAATCAAAGCATCAAGCTATCTTAAACTTATACACTAATGTGTGTGAATTATCTCTCAATAAACTGGGAGAAAAAGTTGGAAACAACCTAAGTGTCCATTGACAGATGAATAGATAAACAAAATCTAGTATATACATAAAATGGAACATTATTAAGTCTTAAAAAGGAATGAAATTGTGACACAGGCTACAATATGGATAAAACTTGAAGACATTATGCTAAGTGAAATAAGCCAGACAGAAAAAGATTCGTGATTTCATTTATTCAAAATACCTAAAGTAGTCAAACACTTAGGGACAGAAAGCAGAATGGTGCTTGCCAGGGCATAAAGAGAGTGGGGCAAGGGGAGTTAGTTTAATGGGTACAAAATTTCAGTTTGGGGAGACAAAGAAAGTTCTGGAGATGGATGGTGGTGATGGTTGCACAACAATGTGAGTGTACTTAATGCCACTGATATGTGTACTAAAAAATGGTTAAGAAGGAAAATTTTATATTATGATAACTTATCATAATTAAAAAAGAAATTTACAAGTCAATCTTCCAGGCCCAACATTGCCTTTAGAGTCTACACACATCCCAGCCTCCTTATAATACCAGAACCATGAAAACATGACTCGTGTCAACCCGAGTAGGTATCTACTTGGAAATAATACCACAGTCCCACATCCTAGATGACATCACCCCAATCCAGAAGCTTGCCACTGGAAATGATGTTTCTTCAGATAACATGGTCCCAGTCAAAGATCTTATATTGGAAATGACTTTGCTCTCCAAACAGGGGAAGACTTCACCCCAGACACTGAGACCATCATCTCAACAATGCCTATATGCTGCCTTTCCTAAAATACTGACAAATTGAACACAATATATTTATTGTTTTTCTTTCTTTGATATTGGGGATTCTATTACATTTCTTCAGTTCATTATTTACTTAGTTCATAACCTGGTATATGTTTTTCTCTCTGCCAAAAGGTATACTGTATATTTCTACACTTCCATATCTAAAGGGGAAATCTTGTAGAAGTTACAACTATTAATGCCATTTTAAAAATTAATGGAGATTATTGCTTGCCTCATGAGGCAACTACCTCCTAGACCACCCCTCATCTACCTTGGTTATGGCTGGCCTATAAGAACGTCTTATTCTTCTACTTGTTTTCTTCCTTTTTATTCTCATAATAAAAGGTTTTTTTTATGTTGTTTAGGGCAACTTATGTCCTGCTCTCTGTAAATCTTTTCTACTATGTGAGCCGCTCAAATATCCCAATAATGGAGTTCAAGATGGATGTCAAGACATCTAGTCATCAACTACATCATCTTTTTTATTTTTATTTTTATTTTTTTGTAAAAATGCTGTCGAGTCAATTGTGAGGCCCTGGCTAGAGGCTGGTTAGTTGCCCTTCATGAACAGATGATAAAGTATACACTTTTACCACTTCCCAGATCATGCATTCACACTCTGTGACACTACGCACCAGCCCTATTTGCCCATGGGCCAGGTTCCAGACAACAAAGAACAGCCCCTATGCCCTGGAGCCTGAGAAATTATTCAAATTAGCCAATCCTCAAAGGTCCAGAAAAATGTAGCTAGCCCCACCTAATTTGTAATACATAAACTGCCCTTGAGAGATCCAACTAGCTGTTATCCAGGTGTAATGCCTGTAGCTTTGCTTGGCAACTAACTTTCTCTCTTTTGGAGCTATAAGTAACAAAGGGTTCTGCCTTCTATCTATTTTTGTGACAGTGTGTTGTGTTCCGCAATCAAAAGAACCTTTAAATTGTATAAAGTCATTTACAAAAATAAACTCACACAATATACAAAAATTAACTCAAAATGTATCAAAGAGCTAAATATATGAGATAAACTTTAAAACTCTTGAAAGAAAACAAAGGTATAAATCTTCATGTCCTTGAATTTGGCAATGAAGTTTTAGATATGACATCAAAAAGAAGAACAACAAAAAGAAAAACACATAAATTGGACTTCATAAAAATTAAAAACTTCTGTGGATAAGAAGACACTTTCAAGACAGTAAAAAAGCAATCCACAGAATGGAAGAAAATATTTGCAAATCATATATCTGAAAAGGGTTTTGTATCCAGAATATATGAAGAACTCTTATAATTCAATAAGAAAATGACAAGCAAACCAATTTAAAAAATGGACAAGGGTCTTGAATAGATATTTCTCCAAAGAAGATCGATAAATATCTGATAAATACAAGAAAAGATGCTTAATATTATTAGTTATTAGGAAAATGCAAAAATAAAAAAAGTGAAAATTAACAGTTGTCTTTGAGAATGGAGAGCAATTGGAACCCTAATATATTGGTGGTAGGAGTGCAAAATGTTGCAGCCACTGTGGAGCAGTTTGGCAGTTCCTGAAAAAGTTTTACATAGAATTACCACATGATCCAGCAATTCCATTCTTAAATATTACCCAAGAAAAATAAAAACATACACCCACACAAACACTTATACAGAAGTGTTTAAGGCAGCACTTATAATGGTAGAAACATGGGGGCGCCTGGGTGGCTCAGTCGGTTGGGCGTCCGACTTCAGCTCGGGTCAGGATTGGGCGTCCAACTTCAGCTCGGGTCACGATCTTGCGGTTTTGAGTTCGAGCCCCGCGTCGGGCTCTGGGCTGACGGCTCAGAGCCTGGAGCCTGCTTCCGATTCTGTGTCTCCCTCTCTCTCTGCCCCTCCCCCGTTCATGCTCTGTCTCAAAAATAAATAAACGTTAAAAATTTTAAAAAAATGGTAGAAACATGGAAATAACTCAAATATCCATCAATGTTGAATGGCTAAACAGAATACAATATGGGCATACAATTAAATATTATTCAGCCATAAAAAGGAATGAAATACTGTACATACTACAATGTGAATAGACCTTGAATATATTATGCTAAGTGAAAGAAGCCAAACATGAAAGGTCACATATTGCATGATTCCATTTATATGAAATATCTAAATTGGATAATTCCATGGAGACAAAGCAGATTAGTCATTGCTAGGAACCAGTAAAAGGGAAAAATTGGTAGTGACTGCTTAAAGGGTTTGGGGTCTCCTTCAGAGTTAATGCAAATATTTTGGAATGGAATAGAGAAGATGGTTTCACAACATTGTGAATGTACTATATGTCACTGAGTCATACACTTTAAAATAACTAATTTTGATGTTATGTTAATTTCTCCTAAAAATAGAGTCCTATTTGAAAAAAAGATATTTATAAAAGTATATTCTCTAGGCTAGTTGGCCTTCACTTGTTTTTATATTGCATACCCATCTGAATATCTTATGATACTAGTGGATCCTATCCTAGGCACACACCCGGTGCCTAGGTACACACCCGGTAACAATGTACATATCGCTCCCAACCACACACACATGCACATCATTTTGAATATAATTCCAGAGGATTAAGACGGTTCTCTAGGGGGGCCTGGGTGGCGCAGTTGGTTAAGCGTCCGACTTCAGCCAGGTCACGATCTTGCAGTCCGTGAGTTCGAGCCCCGCGTCAGGCTCTGGGCTGATGGCTCAGAGCCTGGAGCCTGTTTCCAATTCTGTGTCTCCCTCTCTCTCTGCCCCTCCCCCGTTCATGCTCTGTCTCTCTCTGTCCCAAAAATAAATAAACGTTGAAAAAAAATTAAAAAAAAAAAGACGGTTCTCTAGTTAAGAATGCTGGAATCCAAGGAGAAAGTTCTCTCACTTTAACATAGGTCAGCTTCTATTTGTGTCTTCCTTTTCTCACTCCCAAGTAGCTTCTTCTCCATCTCCTCTATATCTTTTCTCTACCTATAGCTTCTACTTTTCCATGATATCAATCTGCTCATGTATCAGGGTTTCTCTGGTTCCTAGGTACAGACCTTTTCATAAGTGCACATACTCTAGTACCTTCTAAGCATATGCAATCTTGCATACCATTTCAGGTGGTCCAAGACTTCATCAGTTGAGAATGCATGGTCTACGTAAATCAGTACAGTCACCATGTCAGACTTCCTTAGACACTGAACCAAACTTGGCTCAGAGGGCACAGGATGGGTATGCACTGGGAAGCGGAAACCTTGCAGCATGCAAGGTGCTTTGGTGCTTCCTAGGTGCTCTGGCGAAGATACTGCAATTTAGAAACCCATCAGGCATCACCTCCTAAGTCAAGCAGTAGGCAGCAGACAGGGTCAAAGAAACTTCTACTTGGACACTCTGAATAAGGGCAGAGAACAGGTAGGTATGGAGGCTCTCCCCAGAGCAATCATTTCTCTGGGTTTTATAGAAAACTTCCACTGCAGGGGGCTGGAAGGGATGTGTCTTGGTTTTCAGTTGTTAGGACAGCATTCCCATCTCTGCTGGGGTTGACTTACTTCTGTGAGAATTTGGAAGAGGAAGGGAAGGATCCAAAGACATTTACTCAGGTCACTACCATGGTCATCTCTCCATGTTCGTTTTGGAGTAAGCAATAGTCAGGTGCCTGAATGCAAAGGAAGAGAGGCTCTGGAAGGTGAGAAGAGGATCTGGAAACTGCACATTCCCCGCTTCTCGAAAGGGCAGGGAAAATCAGACCATATCTGCATCCCTCAGATCCTCAGCCACCTTTCCACAACAGCTAAACTTCTGAATGAAAATAGCCATGGACCAAATGTTGAAGATTGATATTGTGTCTGCCATCAGATTTCAGCAAGTCTACTTAACACTCAGTGATTGTTTAGGCACAATAAATACATGTATTTTTAATAGAACATGGAAGAACTACCTATTTATGAAAATTACAAAAAAATATTTTGTGTATAGCCAGTTCAAGCCATTTTCCATACAGTAAAAATTAATGCAATGAACTTAATTTTGGAAACTTGTTGGTTTTTTTTCTATCCTAAACACATTCTTTGCCCCCAAATGAAAATAGCTTAATTTAATTTTTGTTTATAAGAATAACCCATGCTGAGGGGAGCAAATTAAATAAAACTGAAAAAAAAATATTTAGAAGAAAATAAAATCCCCACTTCAACTATCTGCTTCCCTACCTGGCAATCCACCGTGTACCTGCTATGTGAAGATCTGGAGGAGAGGAGAAACGAAAATCAGTGGCTAAGTTGAGTAGATTGACGGGATGGGGTAGGTGCTCTGAGATCAAAGGAGAGAAAGAAAAAACAATCCTCAGAAATGTACCAGTGGCCAGTTGCCCTAGGAGAAAATGTAGCTCTTCCCTGATAAAACAGAACAAACACATACCACAGGGAGAAGGGGCCACATTTGATCTTTGGGATTAGCAAAGACCAAAATGGGTGACAGGGGCTCCAACGGTGAGAGGAGGGGACTTAAGCAGAGCGAGGCGGAAGGGGGCTAGTGAAGGGAAGAAGTGGGCTGGCTCCTGACGCACTTTCTGCTGGTGGGAGGGGAACTAGGGACCCGAGCCCACTGGTGACGTTTCCTTCACGTGATCAGAGGCCTACGTGTGCAGAAGTCCCTCTCCTCCAGGTACCAGCTCCCTATTTCCGTGGAGAAAGATTTCAGACTGAGGGACAGAGGGCAGCTGCCCTATAGCCCTGCAGGTCGGTACAACCAGAGGAGAAGTTGCGGGGGGCGGGGGGGGGGTGCACTGGGGTATGGATGGTAACTGATAGAGGCTACAGAGGATCCTGTCTGCTTTCCAGATGCCACCCCCTCCCACCACCATTCATTTTGGCGCAGGAAATTGTATGAGTGTTGAGGGAGAGGTCTGGGTACCAGCTCTTATTTCCCCGGATAAATGTGGGCTTATGGCAGAAAGAAATGTGAGGAGACGGAGGCATCTCTCTGGAAGGGCTACAAATCCACAGGCACCTGCGGACCCCTGGGGTGGGGGATGGCAAAGGGCAAAGACCCGAGCGGGTCCAGCACTGGATTCTCTCTATCCCTTCCTTTCCCAATGGGTGTGTATTTGGTACAAGAAATCCAGGGCTTGGCAGGAGGAGGTGGAGAGGGACAAGGGGTTGAGAATGGGTACCAACTGGGATCTCCTAGGAGGCAGGTTATCCAGAGACGTCTGGCGGAGAGGGCCGGGGGAGGGGGATGACGATGAGGAGGAAATAGCCTGATCTATGCCGGGCAGCTGGAGGATGGCACAGCCTGTGAGCCAAAGGTGGGGAGGGCCTGTGTTCTCTGCATCTCTTCTCCAACTTCCGTCCATTTTGTAGCCGAAAATGATGGCCTGCAGGTAGTGGGGGAGGGGGGGAGGAGGTGCTGCAAAGAAGGGAGACAGAGGTTCAGTCTGGAGACTGGAGCTCCCTGTTGGGGAGGAGTGGCTTCTAAACTAAAGAACACTAACAGGAGATAAGATGAGCCAAATCTACTGAATTTGGAAATAATTTGTCTCTTGCATTGTAGGAAAACGTGGTATTCTGTGTATGTAGAGCGGCAAGGGGTGTCAGGAGTGCTCTGGACGTTTCAGTCCTGCCTCCTGACTCTATCTTCATCATTTTCAGAAACGTGATGGACTTTGTGCTATGTGGGCACCCTGGAGTGGGGGGTTGGGAAGGCAGATACCTGAGCCCAGCAGGATCTGCCTTCTGAACATCACTGTCCTGAACCTCACTCATTTTAGTGCAAAAACAAATGAGATATAAATTTGGGAGGAAGATTCAGAAACAGAGTAACTCTTTGGAAATAATTATTCTCTGCCATTGCCCAGTGGTAGAAAATGGAGGTATTAGGGAGGGGCTGTAAAGGGGGATCCGGGAAGCAAGGAAAAGGATTGGGGGGTGGCACGAGTTGGGAAAGTGTTGACAACTATAGTGTGAAAAGAAACAGCGTCCCAGTTGCCAGTCATTCACTTCTCATTTACCATGTGTCTCTTGTCTCTTTATAGGTCTTCAGGTCGGTAGTTGTAGGCACCAACCCAAACAAGAAAAGGAAAGACCTGCAGTATCAGTGCAGGTCAGTGGGAGAAGGTAACTGTCCCAGGACCCCTGGGAGTAGCAGTGACTTAAGCTTGAGCAGAGGTTGGGGAGGACAACCTTCCTCCAAGCCACCCTACTGCAGTCTCAGAATACATGGCCTATGTCAGGACCCTAAGGGAAGGAACATGGTGCTTTATGGCTGGTGAGGACCAAGGGAAGAACAAAGAAGTGAGAGACGAGAGACATAGCATCTGTGAAGCCCCTTGAAGATATTAGAATAGCTCTGAAATCTGAGAACTGGCCATTATCTGTTATATCTGCAGTTCTAGAAGTCTTACAACTGCAGGCAAGGAAAAAAAGAAACTGGCCAGGATTCCTGCAGGTCAGTGTGAGTTGGGGCTACCCATTTAAAATTGTCCTGGGCATTGCTAAGGCCAGAGCAAAGTTTAGGGACAAATCTGCTCTTATACAGTTCTCAGCACACCCCACTTAAATGTAGAGAGAAGCACCTGTGAAAGTTTCTGTAGGGCTGGCTCATGTAAACATGTGGAAGCGGGGAGGAAAGGGAAAAAATGTATAGGTAAGAGTGCACCTGTAATTTGGGTAGGGTAAGGAAAACTCTAAATCATAAAAGCAAATATTTTTAGGACCTATATTATACAACCTAAGTTCTCCTTTTTGTCTCCTAGGACAGGCAAAGGAGGGAGAATCTTAACATGGAAAAGGTCTACAAAGAAAATGAACGAAAGCCAGAAAATGAAGGAAACTTCAAAAATGAGGGAAAGCCAGAAGACGAAGTAGATACAGAAGATGAAGGAAAATCAGATGAGGAAGAAAAGCTGGAAGTGGAGGGGAAGCCAGGGCATGAGGGAAAGCTCCAGAATGAGGGACAGCCAGATGATGAGGGACAACCAGAAGACGAGAAAAAGCAAGAAAAGCAGGGCAAGTCTGAAAATGAGGGAAAACCACACAGTGAGGGCAAGCCAGAATCCCTGGCAAAGGCTGAGAGTGAGTCGCGGGCTGCCGAAAAGCGCCCAGCTGAAGATTATGTGCCTAGGAAAGCAAAAAGAAAAACGGACAGGGGGACAGACGATTCCCCCAAGGACTATCAGGAGGACTTTCAGGAAAGGCACTTGGGCAGTGAGGAGATGATGAGAGAATGTGGAGATGTGTCAAGGGCTCAGGAAGAGCTAAGGAAAAAACAGAAAATGGGTGGTTTTCATTGGATGCAAAGAGATGTACAGGATCCCTTTGCCCCAAGGGGGCAACGGGGTGTCAGAGGAATGAGGGGCGGAGGTAGGGGCCAGAAGGACTTAGAAGATGTCCCATATGTTTAATGCCTTTGGCCTTCAATTCTGATTTCTCTAGTGAGAATATTGCTGACCCTGCTTTCCCTGGTAGGCATTTGCCGGGCTATGTGCTTTAACCTTATGCTGATACTTTGCTTTAGGTGTCACTCTCGGTTACCAGCAGCCTTCACCCAACTGCAGCACTCTGTCTTTAAGTAGGGAACTTTCACCCATGTGCATGGAAAATATGTTCATGGTACATTGTAAAATAATAATAAAAAAACAGTTTTCAGAACCGCATATACAGCATCAGCCCATTTTTGAAAAAAAATAGTTACATAATACATCCATGAGTAGGGAAAACTATGAGTGTATCAAAAGAGAAATGGTGGCTTTCTCTGTGTAGTGGCAATGGAAGAGATTATCTTCTCTCATCTGCTTTTTTCCTGAAAAAAACATAGATTACTTTTACCATAAAATAAATAATAAAAGATGTAAAAATGGGAAAACACATACAAAGCAATCAAAATAACAGTTCAGTGAGTTTATGAACTCAGTGGAGACACTTAAAATTACTTTGGCAGGATGTGAATGATGTGTTAAATTCACATTCCCTCTGGGACTCAAAAATGGAGGAATTAACCTGAGAGTTATTACAGATCCATTTCTGTAACAGTCTCATCATCTGTGAAATGGGGATAAAACTTCTCTTCCAGGGCTGTGGAGAAGATCAGATGAGGTATTGAGTATGTGAGCTGTATTGAGTTGACTCCTACCCTCTGACCTGCAGTAACAGAAACAGAACTCTGTTTGGGGGAGGGCTGAAGGAAGTCTCACTTGTGTTCAGGAATAAGTCCTGGAAGCTAAGAAGTGGGTGCCACTTTACCTTGAGTAATACTATGTTTGATGTGCACTGTGCTTCTTCTCATGGGTCCTGCACTCCCCTAAGGGCCTCACTGCTGCTAGTGGGTTGGAATCCTCAAGGTAACAAAACCTTTTTGATTTCCAGAGAGTCTCTGCTGAGTTGAATCCTCACTATGTTCCCTGCTAAACTGTGGAGAAAGTCCCTCTTTCCATGTTATACTGTAGTTTTAACACTGACAAGAAATGTGGGAAAATGCTTTGTAAATTTTTAATTAATATACTTTTCAGACATTATAATTACCCCATTAGACTTGCCCTTTTCAAAACAAAGAATTCATCTTACTGATTTTGGTACCCACAACATATAATAGAAGTTTTTTTTTAAAAAAAAGCCAGTACATTATCAAGTCAGAATGCCTCAATTCTTGCTCCAGTTCTGTCTCTGATTGAATATGTAAGCCTGAGCACATAATTTCATTTTTTAGCAACTGAAACTTAACACTCCAAAAGGAACACAGCAGTACAGGGATTATATCACAATTCATTGGTAAATGATTTTAACATTGGATATAGTAGTAGTCTCAAATTTTGCTAGCTGCCAGCAGACTACCTGCATTAAAATCATCTAGCTACCTTGTCAAAAATTCACAATCCTGGCACATCCAATATAGAAGAATCTCTTTTGACTTGTCCTCACAATGTCGGTGTGTGTGTCTTTTGTTCTTAGCTCATTTTTATCAAATGGATACCTGTAATTTTTTTTAATCCAAGAGTGCAAAAAATTTATTATTAAAAATCTCAGTCTGCCTTGCCATTCCACATTCTCATCCTCCAAAGGCAACTACCATAAACGTTTTTGGTTTCTTCTAGTATTTATCTCCATACTTCTGAATAATATACTTACGCTGCAATTTCTTTTTTTATAAACAGTTGCATTGAAATGTAATTCACATACCACAACATTCACCCTTAATTTTAAAGTGTACAATTTATTGGTTTTTAGTATATTAGCAGAGTTCTGAAACCATCACCACTATTAGTTCCAGGATATTTTCATCACCCTGAAAAGAACTTTATACACATTAGCATATAATGGTGTTCCCATTCTCTTCTCCCCCCAGCTCCTGGCAAACAATGATCTACTTTGTCTCTACAGATTTGCATATTCTAGACATCTCATATCTATGGAATCATACAATATATGACTCCTTTCAAGTAGCATGAAGTTTTTAAGTTTCATCCATATAGTAGCATGTATCAGTACTAAAAATTCATGTACATGGGATTTTTTGCCTTTTAAAATAAACTTCATTGAGAAGACAAAATATGATATTTACAAGTACAGAAATTATGGTTCTGTCTTAGCTTATTATGTAGATAACCTCAGTGCATGCTAATGATTATGTCCAAAGTTGCATTAACTTCATTTAAATGCTTTGATTCCTTTTATGAAGAGGTACTCTAAATTTAATGTACTTGTTTCTTGTCTGTTTTAAAGTAAACACAAGTGTGTAGTATGTGATACACTACTTATTCATTTCTGCTCAAAGAACCAAAAATGTTTTTCCATTCTTTTTTTACTTGAAATCTTTCATTTTACTGAAATATAATTTACATGCATTGCTATATGTTTAAGATGTACAGCATGTGGATTTATTTACATATTTGTAAATTACCACAATAATTAGTTGTATACCCATAATCTCATATAGATATGATAAAAAACAAAACAAAACAAAACAAAACAAAACAAAACACCTGTTGGGAGAGGGGCCTGGAGCAGCACCACCTGTGTGGTGCAATGGTGTTGTGTGGAAGGTTCATGTAGGCTGAGTTTTGAGTGGATGCACGACTGTATGAGTGTACGAGTGGGCCATGCAAGGTGAGTGTGTGCCCCAATCCCTGAGCCCTTGCCCTCCCCCACACTTTGATAGTATTTGATCAAGGTGTGACCCTACCCCTGAGGAGCTGACCTGAGATGAAAAGCTTCCCTCCCAAGAAGTCCCCTCCTCTGTGCAGGGATCTCCCTCCTCAAAAAAGGAAATAAAAAGAAAAGAAACGAAAAAGAAAAAAAATACGGTGATGAGAACTATTAGGATTTACTCTCAACAACTTTCATATATATTATACAGTAATGTCAACTTTTTGCATTTAAATATGTGTTTTATTTCCTTGAGTATATACCTAGGAGTGGAATGCTATGCTATGTGGTAATTCTATGTACAACTTTTTGAGGAACTGCCAAACTGTTTCTTAAAGCAACTGTGGCATTTGACAGTCCCATCCAGATCCTGTGTTCAAGTGTTCCAACTTCTCTGCATCCTTGCTAACACTTGTCATTGCCTGTATTTTTTATTTTGGCCATCTTAGTATAAAGTGGAATCCATTGTGGTCTTGATTTGCATTTTCCTAATGGCTAATGATGTTGAGCATATTTTCATGTGTGTATTGTTCATTTGTATATCCTCTTTGGAGAAATGTCTATTTAAATCCTTTACCCATTTTAAAATTGGGTTGGTTGCCTTTTTATTGTCAAGTTTTGAGTTCTTTCTTGATCTTGGCTACAATTCTCTTATCAGATATATGACTTGTAACAGCTATTTTCTAACTTATTAACTTAGTCATTATCCACTGGCTTTCTGATACCATAATTGAGTAGTTCTCTCTTCTCATCACAATCTCCATATCTATTGCCTATCTCCTAATATAGCTTTATCACATCTAATGTGTATTGTAACAAGCCTTCAGTGATTCTGTTGTTTAACTCTGAGGACCATTTGTTCATTTGTCAGGTTAGGCTAAGCTTATTCTAGGGTAGCTACCAACCCCAAAACATCAGTGGCCTACCACAACAAAGGTTTATTTTTGAAACTTCATGAGGATTGGGTATGGACAGGTTCTGCTCCCTCTAGTTTCCCAGAGATCCAGACTAATCACGATACCACTGCAACAGAGGAAAAGCATACATGGAGATCTCACACTCATTTTTCCACACCGTGGTCTAGAAGTGATATAAATCACTGCTGTTCACAGCCCATTTTTTTTCATATTTCTAACTCTTCAATTCTGGCAAACAATTCTGAGAAAGGTGTTATTATGCCTTCCATATAGGTGATTTAATTGAGGCTCATAGAGTGTAAGTGATTTATGCAAAGTCACATACTGGTAAGGGGAAGGGCCAATATTAGAACTTGGGTTTACTTGGCTCTAAGGCGATGATGCTTAACTAGTTTGCTTTCCTAAATACAAGGATTTGAATTTTATCTTCACCCTATTGACCAACCAATCCTTTAAGATGTCAGAATAGTGGTAATGTTTTTTTCAGATGACAGATCTAAAGAGCAAGGCTCACAATGGCATTGCTTCCTCCACTATTAATGCCTTTAAAAGACATTTAATGCCAATTCACGGCTCGATTGCCTTGGCCTCCAAGTCATGGGCTCTTCCTATAGTACATGTAGGTATTCAGACAGGTGGTAACACCTGTTTTCTCCTGAGTTGGAAGATCACATTCCTTCTTAAGCTCCCTTTGCCTGGAATCTCTTATACATTTGGGCCTGGGATGACTCAAACATTAGAAGTACTGCACTGGGAAGATACAGAACTGATGTCACTACAAAACCACCAAAACAGGCCCAGGCACAATCAAGGCCTTTCTGGGAGTCGGAGCAAGGTTGGCTGGAGTAATTGTCCTAACTTCATCCCCATGCCTATTATTGTTCTGGGGGCTATTTCAATAGACTCTGAGAGAAGGGTTCAACATGTCTACTTCCAAACTCAAATTATCTGTTCAAATCCAGGTTTTAACTGGCTCTGAAAGGGAGCAATGCTTTAAAGTTTTATGGTATGGAGTTTAATTTCCATCCCTACAAAATTCTCCTTCATACTTCAAAAGTGAAAAGGACAGAGAAAACAAACAAACAATAAAGCCTTATGACTAACAATGAAGAGTTTCTGTCATTGGAGACTATGGAACCTATTACCTGTTCCTTTTAGCCAACAAAGAATGACCTATGTTGCTAAGGATAGTCATATAAGAGATAGCTACTTTGCTTCTACCTCACAATCTTCCCAACCCATAAATACTTTTGGGATAAGAAAATAAATGTTCCTGAGAATAGATATCAACTCCCTGTCCACTGCAAGCCACTAGAGCAAAAGAGTTTGTACTTCTTATGGGAACCAAAAGGAACCTTAAATCAAGTGTTATTTAATTTGTAAAATGAACAAGACAATTTTTGGTTTCATCCCCAAATGGAGAGCTAAAAAGAATAGCACTCACATTACAACAGGAAAGAAAGTTGTATAAATGGCAAAATAACAATTTTTCTTAAAACTCTCAGAGAACTGAGTTCACAGGGCAAACAATTATCACAAAATCTAGAGAGAGACTTGTGGAGGGAGAAATAGGACCTGAGTATCTGCTTATCTGGGATAGACACTACCAAACAGCATGTAGACCAGTAAGAAAATTTGGCTTGAAAATGTTAATGACTTTCTAAAGACTGAGTGAGGGCTATCATGAGTGTGTGAAGTCCCCGAGGGCTGCAGATATAAAGGGCTTACATTCAGGTTTTATTCCAAAAACTTCAAGTGTTCCTAGGGACGATCAGGGAGAATCTGAGAAAGCTTGCTCCAAAGTGCCAGCTAAGAGACTGAGACAGCAGTCACTGATGAAATTCCAACCAGACTAAACTCCCCTGATAAACAAAAGACTTAATCATGCAGGAAGAAGGACAACAGATCTTGAAGACACAAGTAGAATCCCACAGCAGTTGACGAAAGGAAACTGAAAAACAAAAAGCTCTATGAGGGGAGGGAGCAGGCATGTGTGCTAGGTTCAGCATTGTATCTGAAGGAGAGGCATGAATACATGAAAAGGTTACATCACTAAAACTCAGGTTCACAGTGCTTACCTAAGATGAAGACCTTATCAGAACATCAGAGAATGCCTGTCCCTCTCTCTGCAACACAACACTAACAACCACTGAGTAAAAATAACAGTGGAGGACAGCAAGAAACATTCTTTCTCAGAAGAGCAAAAGAAAACTGCAAAGCCAATTGGAAAGACTCAAAGCCAATGGGAAGCAAACATCAAACTAAGCCCAACTTCTAACTAGATTAAACTTCCATACTAAAAACTTAGCAGGAAGGACATGTTCATCTTCAGTCATAAACTCTATTTACCTCAGTAATTACTATCTTACCAAGTTTTCAGGTAATATTATGAGAAATACAAAGACAAGAAAAGAAAACATTCTGAAGAGACAAAACAATAATGAGAACCAGAATCAAATATGACATGGGTCTTGAAACTATCAGACAGGGAATTTAAAATAACTGTGGTTGGTGTTCCACTTCTGGCATGGTAATGTGAGGAACTCTGAGGATCCATTCCCCGCTGAAATTGCTGAAAGTTATTTTTTAATATAACCATTTGAATTCTTTCAAAATTATCATAAGGGTATACAGGAAATGGAAAAAAAATGATACATTTCTTTAAAAAATCTAAAACAATAAGAACAATGAGAATCTGTGACATTTGAACCAAGACTTTCTCCATCCTTACACCTTCCCAGCTCAGCATAATGGAAATTATACTCCAGAAGGGTACAGCCAAGAGCACAGTTCCCTTCTCACCTCAGCTCACATCTGAAGGGTCACTTTATCTTTCCAGGAGAGAAGGAACTTCTTATACTGCTTTGAGTTAATCTGTTGCTCAGACTATAAGTTTTAGGTGAGTGTAGCCAAAAGGTGAGGGCTCCCTTCTGCCCAGGCCCAATTTATCAGAAAGAAGCTCTCCCTTCAGCACAGTGTGCTAAGAATACTGGGCCCCCAGTTCCCTGGGACAGGCAAGTCAAGAAGACTTGATGGTACTTAATCCCCATTCAAGTGCACAGGTACTAAAGCAGGAGTGTCACTCAAAGAGAATTGTGCCACTGTGCCCATCCCTAGCTCCAGAGCCTTGTATCAGAGGGTTGTTTTTTTTTGTCCCATTGGGAGAGGCAGGTTTTGAAGCAGAGAGCTCCAATCCCCTTCCAAAGCACTGTCACACAGTGTGGAGAGGTTGAAGTTTGAAAGCATGATAAGAAATGAAGATTGTGGTCAAATGCAATTAAGAGGAGGTCAGTAGATTAGAGATGTAACTTAACATTATGCCAGCTAGTTTATCAGAGGATTAGAAAAAGAGACAGATAAGTAGATTCTTATTGGGATCAAAACAAACATCAAACAATGACATCAAAAACTATGTCTGAAAAGGAGCCAAAATTTCATACCATAAATCTGTGAAGCAATTTATGCCCCAGAGCAATTTCAAAAACAATATAGCAATAGGGCACCTGGGTTTCTCAGTTGGTTAAACATCTGACTTTGGCTCAGGTCATGATCTCCAGGTTCATGAGTTTGAGCCCCACATTGGGCTCTCTGCTGTCAGCACAGAGCCTGCTTCAGATCCTGTGTCCCCCTCTCTCGGCCCCTCCCCTGCTCTCTCACTCAAAATAAATAAATAAATAAACATTAAAAAAATTAAAAACAGGGGTGCCTGGGTGGCTCAGTCAGTTAAGCATCTGACCTCAGGTCAGGTCATGATCTCATGGTTCATGAGTTCAAACCTCGCATTGGGTTCTGTGCTGACAGCTCGGAGCCTGGAGCTTGCTTCGGATTCTGTCTCTCTCTGTCTCTCTTTCTCTCTCTGTCTCTGCCCCTCCCCCACTTGCACTCTCTCTCAAAAATAAATGAAACATATTTTTTTAAATTAAAAACAAAAGAAAAAGAACAGAACAATCAGCCAGCTATTAGTGGAGCTTAACAGCTAAGTATGTTCAGGGAAAAAGACAGTGAAGAGAACTGACAAAACCATTGTCATACAACAGTGACTGTGGGCATACCCAATTCTGTGCCCTCTCAGGAACAACGAAAGAGTCTTTACATAGCTGGGAAGAAATGGACATGACTAAAATAGCCAGCCACTAAACAAACAAGCAAACAACAACAATAATAAGCCCCAGGAGAAGAACAGAAGTACTCAGAGTTGCTAAAATGTATTACCTAAAAAATTGCAAGACATGCAGAGAACCAGGAAAGTATGCCCATGTATGGGGAGCAAAGCAGGCAATAGAAACTGCCTGCAAGAGTGACCAGATGTTAAATTTAACAAAAACTTCAAAGTAGCCACTATAAATATATTTCAAGAATGAAAAACCCTGTGATTAAAGAATAAAGGTAAGTATGATAACAATGTTAAATCAAGTAGAAAAAATAAAAATGAGATATTATGAAAAGAAACAAGTGGAAATTCTGAAAAGTACAAAGAATGAAATAAAAAATTCATGAGAGGAAACAAACAGTAGATTTGAGCTAGTAGAAGAAATAATTTGTAAATTCTGAGATTCATAGATTTTATGTAATCTAAAGAATAGAGAAAAAAGAAAACTGAATAGTCTCAGAGAAATATAGAATAGTATTAATTGGACTAACATGTACATAATGGGAATACCAAAAGCAGAGGGAAAAGGAGGAGAAAAAATTCAAAGAAATAAGGTTTGAAAACTTCCCAGATTTAATGAAAAATATTCATCTACATATCCAGGAAGCTCAGTGAATTTCAAGTAGAATACATGCAAGAGATTGGCAAACAGACACAACATAGTAAAATACTAAAAGCCAAAAACAAGAAGAAAATATTGAAAAAACCAAGAGAAAAATAACTCCTACCTTATAAGAGAACCACAGTAAGATTAATAGCTAATTTATCATCAAAATAATGGATGCCAGAAGGAAGGAAGACAACATATTCAAACTGCTCACAGATACAACCTGTTAGCCAGGAATTCTGTGTTCATCAAAGTTAATTTTCAAAAATGATGGCAAAATAAAGAAATAGATAAAAAATGAAAGAATCTGTTGCTAGCATTCTCACCTTACAAATAATACTAAAGAAAGTTCTCTGGTTCTGAATGTGAATGCCCCCAGACAGTAATTTGAATCCATGGAAAATAAAAGCACACATACAGGTAATTATGTAATTCTAAAAGACAGTACAAGTGCATATTTTTCCCTTTCCTTCGCTTAACTGATTTTGAAAAGGAACTGTTTAAAACAGTACATTTATAATGTGTTGTTTGGGGCTATAACATATAGAGCTGAAATATATCTGCCAATAAGAGCACAAAGGATATGGGTGGGAGCAAAGCTGTATTAGGATAAGGACATGAATCCACAAGGTAACTAAAATACCTCTGAAGAAACGAAGAGAACCAGAAGTGATAAATAAGGAGACTAACATAATTCTACAGATATTACTTGCTATCCTTCTTCTTGCATCTTTCATAAAATACATAAAGTTATGTAAAGTAATAATAAAAATGGATGGGCTTATAAGATTTTTTGATGTGATATGTATAACAATATTACCAAAATGAGTGGAAAAAGGGAATAGGACTGTATGGGAATGATGTTTCTATGTCTTACTGGAGTTTAGTTAGTATAAATATGAGATCCTGGTAAGTTAAGATGTATGTGCCAAGTCCTAGGACAATCACAAAGGAAACACTTCTGAAAAATATAATGAAAATGTTATTAAAGAAACTAAAATTCTTTATTAAAATATATTCAATTAATGTAAGGAAAAGGAAGGAAAGGAAGAATAGAGGAACAAAAAATACATGAGCCATATGACAGACTAAAAGTGAGTTGGCAGAAATAATTACAATTATATCAATAACATCAAATGTGAATGAATTAAACAACTCAAATGAAAGGCAAAATTGTCAGACTGAATTTTAAAAAGATCCAACTATATGCTGTTTATAGGAGACACACTTTAGATTCACAAGTAGATTGAAAGAAAAGGGATGAAAAAATATAAATCATCCAAATCTGAGGCATTGTATTACAGATGAATGCCCTAACCTTATGAAAGGGTGGGGGGAAAAGAGCTGACCTAAGATGCTTTGGAAAATAGTGTTTTCACTGTATATTATAAGGATGAAGACAAAAAGAACTGACAAAATAAATTCTGTGCTCTTATTGGGAAATTTGTTTCCCACAGATATACATGACAACAATTCTGAAACTACTTTAAATATATAGTAGGGTTAAATCAGTCAATCAATCAATCAATCAATCATATATAAGGAGAACCAGGTTTCTCACTGTCAGTGACAGAAGTTAAAAATAAGTGGAGGGACTGGGGTGCCTGAATGTTTCAGTCAGAAGAACATGCAATTCTTGATCTTGGGGTTGCAAGTTTGAGTCCACATTGGGTGTAGAGATTACTTAAATAAATTTTAAAAAAACTTTAAAAATAAGTGGAGAAAAAGCTAAATTAATACCTGTCATAATGGATTAGAGTCATAAGTATGAATGTATGTATTGTGGGGAGGGGAGAAGGAGGGAAGGAGAGATACAGACACAATAAATAGATGTAGGTATACATACATCTCTTTGCTCTATCAGCTGAGAAGTCCTAGAAACAATGACACTCCATTAGCAACAGATACACCTTGCATTCAGATCTTAATTATATATGATTATCCAATAAAAGTAACCAAGATTTCTTGGAGAAGTGGCTGATTATTGGGCCATTGGAAAAAGGAAAATACAAGATGAATCTGGAATATCTTGTAGTACCAGAAAGCAAGGAAGCAGAAAAAGGATAATGGTATGCTAACCTGAAAGAGCCCCTATGGCCAAGGGTGGTATAATTTGGGGGGAAAAACCCAAAAACAATAATGATCATATTGAATTATAATGCCAAAGATTTAAAAATTCATGAGTCATAGTGATAGAAACAAAGATTTGTATCAATAAGTCAATCGGGGGAGGGGGAGGACAAATCTTTAATATAATAAATAATTTGGAAGTATTAAATGTAGAAGGAAATGAGTGATATAAAAATTTTACCATAAGAACATCATTGTAATAATTGCTGCAGGAAAAATCCACAGGATATTTTTCAGTTTCAAATTATTTGACTCCTATTATTTATTAATTACTATGGTTATTTTCTTTTCATTTTAAAAAAATTTTTTAGGGCGCCTGGGTGGCGCAGTCGGTTAAGCGTCCGACTTCAGCCAGGTCACGATCTCGCGGTCTGTGAGTTTGAGCCCCGCGTCGGGCTCTGGGCTGATGGCTCAGAGCCTGGAGCCTGTTTCCGATTCTGTGTCTCCCTCTCTCTCTGCCCCTCCCCCGTTCATGCTCTCTCTCTGTCCCAAAAATAAATAAACGTTGAAAAAAAAATTAAAAAAAAATTTTTTTAAATGTTTATTTTTTAAGAGACAGAAAGAGACAGAGCATGAGTGGGGGAGGGGTTCAGAGAGAGGGAGACACAGAATCCAAAGCAGGCTTCAGGCTCTGAACTGTCAGCACAGAGCCGGACATGGGGCCCCAACTCACAAACCATGAGATAATAACCTGAGCCAAAGTCAGACGCTTAACTGACTGAGCCACACAGGCACCCTACTGTGGTTGTTTTCAAACACATATCTACAAATTCTTTGGTACTCCCCCATCCAGGGGGTAGAACTTAATTCCTCTCCTCTTTAATGTGAGCTAGACTTGGTAACTTGCTTCTAACAAATAGAGTAAAAAAAGAGAAAAACAGTAACTTTATAAGTGGAGAAACCCAGTAGACATCATCTTAACCAAGTGATGAAAATTAACTTCACCATTGATTGGTCATGTTGATATCATGTAAGCCTGATATTATGATGAAAATGGCATTTCACCTCTGTGATATTCTTCTTCCAAATCAGTAACTCTGGTGTAATTATGAGAAAAATATCAGACAAACCCAAATTGAGGAACATTCTACAAAATACCTCACTCTTCAAAAGTGTCAAGGTCATGAAAACCAAGGAAGACTGAGAAACTACAACAGAGCAGAGTAGACTAAAAAGATGTTTTAACTTTGTATCCTGGGTTGAATCTTGGAATAGAGAAAAGTCATTTGTAGAAAACCTGGAGAAATGTGAATAAAGTCTGTAATTTAGTTAACAGTAGGGCACAAAAGTTAATTTCTTTATTTTTATAAATGTAACATAATTATTAGACAAAGCTGGACATAGGGTATATGGGAACTCTTTGTACGATCCTTAAAAGTCTTCATTAGAACTAAAATAATTTCAGAACAAAAACTTTAAAAAAAATACACCAGGCTGAGTTTCAAGAACCCATATAATAAAACTCTCTTAATGAATGAAACGGACTAAATAGCTGAGAAAACAAACTGAAATGTCATTACATGGACTCATTATTCAGTGAGAAAGGGAGAATTTGACAGACTACAGTTGACAGCAATTACTTGAAAAAATAAAACCATTCCATGTTATGCCAGAAAATTTGAACTACTTAATAAACTAGTTATGCACACATATATCTATTTATCATGTGTATGTGCATGAAAGAGTATTTTCTAAATACTGTTATGCCACTTCCTTCAATCAAAAATATAATTTTAATTTATTTTAACATTTCTTTAGTTTTGAGAGACAGAGAGATATAGAGCATGATCAGGGGAGGGGCAGAGAGAGACACAGAATCTGAAGCAGACTCCAGGATCTGAGCTGTCAGCACAGAGCCCGATGTGGGACTCAAACCCACAAACTGTGAGAACATGACCTGAGCTGAAGTCAGACACTCAACTGACTGACCCACCCAGGGGCCCCCCAAAATATTATTTTAATATAATTCAATGTCACTTATATGTACATTTTTCATTCCTTTTTATATCTACACAATTTCTACAGTATGGATAATTTATTTAATCATTCCCATATTGATTTAAATTATTTCCACCAACTTAATTGTTTCTATCAACATTGGAGTGGTTACAAAGTTAAGCCAGATAAAGTTTTTGTCCTTATGGCACTTTTAGGTAAGGGAGGGATACAAAGTAGAAAGCCAACAAAACAGGGTGAAAGTGTTAGGATGGGAAAATACAGCATCTAAAGGATAATGTAGAACAGGTAATGTAGGCAGAATCAAGAGGCCAGCAGAGGCTTTCTTTTTATTATAAATTTAATTTTTAAAAGCACCAAGCCTGTTAGCAAGGGCACTTTCTCTCAAACAACTCAGCTTCTGCCACAGGACAAGGTTGCCTGGCCCAAGCTGTAGTACAGCTGATGTGTGCCTACCCTGAACCCAATAAGAGGCTCTACATAGATGTGGATCTCAAGGTTTAATTAAGCAAGGCAATCTAAAGAATCTACCTGAGGTGGATCTTGAGCATACTGTCATTATTAAAAGTCTAAGCAGACCAACTCAAGGATTCCTATTAACTGTGGCCAACACGGATACCATGGGAACATTTGAAATGGCAGTGGTTATGACACAGCATTTCAGGTTCACAACAATTCATAAGCATTATGCCCTGATAACCAGAAACCCTTTACCACAATAATCCACAATGTGTGCAGCATTTAGCTGTGAGTTCAGGAAGCAGGCAGAATTATCTGGCAGAGATGAAAAGTTGTGCTTCAAGATAGGTTCATTTCCTTGAACATGGCCAATGGCTATTCTGAGTAGTTTGTGAAACTTTTGAAACATATCCATGCCAAATTTCCAAATGTCGGGGAATATAGTATGGAGGGATGGTAGAAGGGTTTACTTTCTGAAACAGATACAGTCTAATTGGAAATCATGTTTTCTGTGTTTCACTTAACAGAACATGAGTGGACTACTCTCAGTAGAACAAAGACCCAATGTATTATGTCTGCTTGTGCTCTGAAGGGGCGAATCATCTCATATGGTGGCCACTTGAATCTACATTATGCAGCCAAATCTTTGGATGTAGAGCAGATTTTGCCATGCTGGGAAGGATGCTTTCAATCCATACAGAGTGTGCTAGAGAAGTGAAGGAGAGGAATAGCTGTCTCAAGCTCTTCTATGGGATGAGCTTTGAAACAACAATGAAAAAGAAACATGCAGGAGGAGTTCCTGAATATAGAGATTCAGAACAAAAAACTACGGAAGTGACTTCTAAAGGGAACACAGAGGGGCACCTGGGTGGCTCAGACAGTTAAGCATCCAACTCTTGATTTTGGCTCAGGTCATGATCCCATGGTTCAGATCCAGCCATGCATTGGGCTCTGCACTGACAGCCTGACAGTGAGGAGCCTGCTTGGGAGTCTCTCTCTCTCTCTCTCTCTCTCCCTCTCTCTCTCTCCCTCTGTCTCTCTTCCCCCCCCCCCCACTAATGCTCTCTCTCTCTCAAATAAACATTAAAAACATAAATAAAGGGAACATAGAAAACAATATTCTGGATATCACAGTCTTGTACAAGAGCTCCAGGTTGGTAAAATGCTACCTTCCTTTCTTCTGCCCTCACACCATTTGGAGGACTTTGGGCTTTGCAGCCATCCCTAGTGTCCTCTTGGTACATGAAAACAGGACATTGATTAGGTCAGAAGCTCAGGGTATCTACTTTCTAGAACTCACATCTTTATTGTTAAATTAATATGTGCACATTTTTCATTCCTTTTTAAAAATAGTTTTCACTTTAATATAATGCTATTATCTTCAAGTATCTACTTATATTTATTTTTCTATTTCAAATTTTTATTTAGATTCTAGTTATTTAACATATAGTGTAATATTGGTTTCAAAAATCTACTTATATCTAAAAGCTACTGTGATTAATTTAATTTTGAAGGTAGCTACGTGTTATATTGATGCACTGA
Source organism: Prionailurus viverrinus (assembly GCF_022837055.1). NCBI lineage: Eukaryota > Metazoa > Chordata > Mammalia > Carnivora > Felidae > Prionailurus > Prionailurus viverrinus. Next base: position 76,032,829 of record NC_062579.1, on the reverse strand, counting down.
AATTGCTCAGGGATAAGAATAAAGGTAAACACCTGTATGATCTTCCTGTCAGTGTACACCAGTGAGTGTCTGATCTCTCTCGTCAGTATTTAGGAAAACAGGGTCAATATTTTCTATCGATATTTCCTTAAAAATGGTGTCAAAGTTGCTCAGACTACATGTAAGGAGAATAAGCAGAGGAGGAGACAATGAAACTTCTGCTCCATTTTTTTGTGCAGACAGAAAGAAGTTTCATCTGTGAGTCAATCTGCAAACAGCTGCTTCTGAAACTCTGAGTTTTTTGGGAGATGCACCGTTGAAAATTATAAGAGCCACTCAAGCAGCATGTAAGCTGAAGCCTGACACTCCCCCCTACTCCCCATCTTCAACCTACATCTGACGATCTGCCTGATTAGATATGCCTTCCCTCCAAATACACAGAAAAGTGCAAAGGTACAAGGCAACTTTCACTAAGGGCAATATAAGAGGTACAAACCCTGTATGTAGAATAGAGAGGGAAGGGAGAGATCACTTCCAGTTGTGGTGGCTTTAGAGGCTGGGTGATGAAGTCTGGGCTCCTAAGAATGAGCAGGACCAGGATTTAGGAGGAAGTAGAGGGTAATCAGGAGGAAGAAAATGGCATGTTGATGACAAAGAGAGAAGAAGGCATACTTGGGGCACAGTGAATGAGAGTTCCTTTTGATGCAGTAGAGAAGTGTATGACAAGGCTGTGAACATGGGTCCTGAGAATCAATTCTGATCAATGTTGAATGTCAGGATGAGGAAAGTAGGATTTATTTCTCTGATGGTGGGGTTGCCATCCAGGACTTTCGAGCAGGAGAATAACAAGCTAAAAATAAGGAGGAGTAAAGTTGAATTTGATGGTAATGTGCTAGGTAAATTGGAAAGGGAGAAGGAGGCACTGAAAGCAGATAGGTCAGAGAAGGAGTTCCCTTAACAGTCAGGCGTGAGGCAATAATGTCCTAAACCTATACACAAATGTTTATAGGAGCTCCCTTCATAATTACTCAAAACTAGGAACAACTTAAATGTTCTGCAGGTAAATGGACAAATAAACTGTTACATCCATATAACAGAAAGTTACTCAGCAAAAAGAAAAGAATGAACTATCAGTGCTACATGAAATAGCTTAAATGACTTTCCAGGTCATTTTGCTGAGTAAAAGAAGCCTGTCTCTAAATGTGATATATTGTAGATTTCTTTTATATAACATTTTGCAAAAGACAAAACTATAGGAATTGGGAATAGACCAGTGGTTGCCAGAGTTCAAGGATGGGGGTAAGATATGACTACAAAAGGGTAGCATAAGGGAGTTTTTTGGAGGGGTGACTGAACTGTATCCTGGTTGTGGTGATGATTACATAAATCTATACTTTTGTTAAACTTCATAGAAGTATCCACACAAAAAAGGGCCAATTTTATTGCATGATAATGTTTTTTAAAAAATCTGCGTTGTCCCCCATTAAATGTAACATCTGATGGGGCACCAGGGTGGCTCAGTCGGTTTAAGCTTTGGACTTTGGCTCAGGTCATGATCTCACAATTTGGTTTGTGGGTGTGTTGGGCTCTGTGCTGACAGCTCAGAGCCTGGAGCCTGCTTCGGATTCTGTGTCTCCCTCTCTCTGTCCCTCCCCTGCTCACACTATGTCTCTCTCGCTCTCTCTAAAATAAATAAACACATTTAACATGTGAAAGAATGGAAACATTTGGTCGTAGTTAATGATTACATCTTTATAATTCACTGTCTATATTTACATTGAAAACTCTCTCTTGAATAATAGAAAATGTATCCCTCAACTGTGGAATAAATTATTCATGCTTAAATATAAATTATGAAGCATTAAGCCTGAAAAAGATATTTATTTTTTGAACCTTTTCTTTCCCATGGCAGGCTTTGTTGTTGGCTGCCTCATCCCCCTGTGACCATCCTAGGCAAAAGATTCCTTACTTCCTCCTTTCCCTGACTCCCCAGCTGACTCCATTAGCCAGAATACCATTTCTGGCAACAACACACCTTCAAGTACTCAAGGTTATGAGTTGTTAGGGTATCATTTTCCACTTTTAACTAATATTTTTTTGCAGCACTGATGTTGTCTTTGCTTCTGATCATAACAATTATGCATGTTGATAGTTCTCTTTTTGAATGGAACAAAGTGAATGATACCAGAATATCTTAAGAGTGCTATGAATGAATGAAAATTCTACCTAATAAGCCTCACACCAAATGGTGAGATATAGGGGACCAAATGGTGAGATATAGGGAACTCTCTCCTTTCTGAATGAGTGTATGAAAGCTATTTGAGTTCCAAAATAAAGTTCACTCTGAGGAAAGCTGGCTTTTCTGTGGACTCATCTGATTAACAAGGCACCAGATCCTAGAGAACAGAAGAGGTCTGTCTGAAGTCTATTTGAAACCCAAGCGGAATTCATCCATCAGTCATCAATGAAAAAGTCAGGCTTCTAACACTTGATAACTTGAGTTCAGCCAGAGAGAGAAAATAGTTGATTATTTATATAAAATTGTTAACAAGAGAAAACTGGGCTTCTTTCCACAGATTAATCTGGGAGCCAGTTTTTTTTAAAGGTGCACTTTTAATAAGATTTTTTTCTCCTAACATCAATATGTTGTGCGAACTGTCATTTCATTTGTAGCCATTACGAAATTTTTCCTAAGTCTTAAAAATTGATAAAACTATCTTGTCCTCCATATTGTGTCAAATATCGACTATGAGGCATCATTTTTAAGTATCATTGTAAAATATCATGATCATTTAGTATCATACTTAAAACATTAAAAGATTCAAAAGAAGTCGTAAAAAAAATCCCACACTCTCACTCCTACATTCTTTTCCTGCCGCCTCTACCCACCGCCTTCCCCCATCTACCACCTTCGCCCGTTTTAACGCTAGTTAGGACTCCAGGGGAAATGGTGGACTGTAGGTCTTCCCGGAGGAGAGGAGGTGGGCGAATTTGAAGCAGGAGAGAGAAGGAGATAATTCCCAAACGAAGGAGAAATGGTCGATTAACCCCTAAAAGCTGATCCTCCCTGGCAATCCAAGAAGGGCGAATAGCAACTGCAAGAGTAAGATACCAGTTCTATTGTCTGTGATTGGCAAATACGAAAAAAGATTGACAGTATCAACTGGAGGGAATGCAGGGGGCGGACTGCAGTGTTAAATGGGAGGAGTAACTGAAGACTGGAGCTCATTGATGACGCGACCCTCACGTGACCAGGAGTCGACGTGTGCAGAAGTCCTTATAGTCCAGGGCCTGTTTCCCTGTAGCTGCTACGTATTGCTGGAGAAGGAGAAAAGTGCCCCGGATCCTTTCAGGTCAGTATAAAAGCGGGCGCTGCCTTGGGGATCCTGAGGTCTAGGAACCAGAGAGCAAAAGCTAGTCAGGGTCGCCACTGTTTTCCTGACATTACAGTCCGCCAAACTCCCATTTTTTGCAGGAGATTTGGGGCTGTTTGGTGGGGGTGGGGGATGGGGGAGGAAAGGCAGAATGCTAACCAATTGAGGGTTCCTAGAGAAACAGAAACAATTTGGGAAATAACATGTGCCTTCCACTCCCTGCCTGCAGGGAGCCGGGGGGCACCGGGGAGGGAGGGCGGGGTTGCCTTAAAAGGAAGGAGAGGACAACTTTAGATGAACAAGGCCTAGAATCGTGAAAAGGATCCGAGATTCAGGTACTGGCCTGCTCAGCAAGCACTTCTGTCCTTCTGCAGGACTCTTGGTCTTTGGACGCGACACAGATCGAGTGAGGGAAGAGGCAGGAAAATCCCCTGGATCCCTGCAGGTCAGTGTAAGGTTGCCTCAGGTCCCTTCGGGTGGGGACGGGAGTGGGAGTGGGACTGGGAGTGTGGATGACAGCAAAGCAGATCCTGGGGTCGCCACAGCCTCTCCCCATCCGGATTAAGCGCCGGAGGCCTTTGCAGAGCCTGCAGCGGAAATGGGGCGGGGGCGGGGGAGGTTGGAGAGACCGGGAAGGGGGAGGGGAGGCCAGATACTGCACCACCCGGTCTCAGGTGAGTGGCGGGAGTTTGGAACCTCTTGGGAAAGCCCAGGAGGGCGGGAATATTGGAGACAGGCCTCTAAGGAGAGGGTTAATTGCTTCTGCGCTGCTTCCGTTTGTGTGCTAGGAGAGGCCTGTAAGCAGGGCCTGCTGGGAAATGGTGGGCTGGAGCGGGAGAAGGGAAGATGGAGCTGGAGCGAAACGGGGAGGGAAGGAAGGTGGAGGAAGGGGTGGAGTCGGGGGAGTTCTGAGCCTGAGGACCTAGGCTTCTCTAGTTGGAAAACTTAGACATATTAGGGACCTGAAAGAGAAGAGACCAGTCGCTATGGGAACCCATACTATGGCTGGTCTATTTGTCTGGCATCTAGTTTTGTTTCCTTGTTTTCTAGAATTAATTTATTCAAAAGAAATAACAGAAAAATACTCAACATGCAAAAGTCTTGTGAAGAAAATGAAGGAAAACCACAGAACATGCCAAAGGCAGAGGCAGGCCGCCCTTCAGAAGCTGTACCACAGGAGGCAGAAGGAAATCCTCAACCTTCCGAAGAAGGTGTAAGCCAGGAAGCAGAAGGAAATCTTAGAGGAGGGCTGACCCAACCTGGCCAGGGGTTTAAAGAGGACACTCCTGTGAGGCATTTGGACCCTGAAGAAATGATAAGAGGAGTAGATGAGTTGGAAAGGCTTAGGGAAGAGATAAGAAGAGTAAGAAACAAGTTTGTGATGATGCATTGGAAGCAAAGACATTCACGCAGCCGCCCTTATCCTGTGTGCTTTAGGCCTTGAATTTTTTTGTCTGATATTAAATCTGGCCCCTGCTTTCTTTCTGTTAGCGTTTTCTGATGTATCTTTGACTTTCGTTTTATTTTAATCATCTGGTGGAATTTTTTTTAGGTAGTTCCCTTGTTACCAGCATCTCACTGGATTTTGTATTTTGACCCATTCTCCAGGTCTGTTTTTCAATTGGAAAGTTTCACACATATGCATGAAAATATATTCATTCTATATTGTAAAGTAAAACATAACCGGTTACAAAGCAGTATATTTAGTATCAGCTCACATATGTAGGATTAAATCCCAAATTGTGTGTGTGCGTGCGTGTGTATACATACATACATATATCAAAAACTTAACTGCTTATTTCTGTGTAGCGTGAGCTTTTTCTTTCTGCTTATATGTATTTTTTCATGAACACATGTCACACACACAAAAAGAATAAAAGTTTTATAAGTAAGAGTCAAATAATTTGCAACCAGCTTATAAGGGCAATGGGGGCACCTAAATTCTTGATGGAATAACTAAAAGAAATATGTAAACCTCAAACTACCTCTGGATCTCTTAGCCAGAGGAATAAAACTGGCAATTATTGCAGATACACTTGCTTAGACTCAGTCTTTTCATGGGGAAAACATTTGCCTCACAGAGCTGCTATAAGGAAGAAATGAGGCAACACTGAGCTGTGCCAAGTAGACTCATTCCCACCTGTGCATACAGAACCCCAACCCACTACAGAACATCAGTTATTGGAGGGAAGTCCCTGGCATGACTTACCTGTGCTCAGGAACAAGTTCACTAGTAGGCAGGGCATTGGGGGCTTCCATGCCAGTTATCTGCTATTGAACCCCACTCCTCCCCTGGGTTCTGCCATGCCTGGTGGGCACTACTACCTCTTCTGCTGGGTCCTTTACTCTCTGCTGGCCCTCACTGCTCCTGACACATTGGAGTGCTTGGGTGCCAAATCCCACTCAATTTCCTGGAGTCCTTACTGGGTTGAACCTCCATTCTTTTCTGAAGCCTGTCTGCTTTATAGTGACCCTTAACACAGGTGAGACTGCTCTAGGATTGCTTGAGCCACAGTGTCTTGCAGAGTTTTTAGCAAAACAGCTCCTTTTGTTTTTAATCCCAGGACCCTTCCTCTAACTAGGAGTCAGACATGATGAGGTTATTTTGGGAGTAGGACCAAGGTATAAGTTTGAGTAAAAAAAGTGCTGTAGTCAGAGTTGCTGCTTTAGGTCTAAGGACTAACTAAAGTTTTGTCTTCTCTTGTGAGATAATCTCTCCCTGAAGGCGCCTGGCAGGCTCGTCCTACTGGTTCAGAAGACTGAATATGCATAAATTGCACAAAACAATACAGGAAACCGATCTAAGGGAATAGTTTCCTTCACCCCATCCCATCCCCAGTTGAAACGTGAAAAAAGAAAAAAAGACTTGGAACTGTATAAATGCGCTAATAGAAAGGCTACTATGTAAATGTTCAGAATTTTATTTCCCCTACAGAACAAAAACTCTTTTCTTCCTGACAGCCTCACATACTTGTGTTTAACTGAGACATCATGTTTTAATATTGAATTGATTTCTTGATTATTACTAAGGAGCTGGTGTTGTCCAAATTCTGCTATCGACTCAATAGTCTTCAACAAATCTTTTTATTTCTCTAGTATCATGGCAAGCAATTCCAAAACGAAAATGCATGATGTAGATTGCACTCCAAATGTTTTCTCAAAGTCTTGCATAATCACCTGCATTAGAATCACCTTGGAGAGCATCTTTAAAATAATGATTTCTGGGGCTGACCTAAGACTCATTGACTGCAAGTGGGCTGTAAAAGTAACAGCAAGTTCCTCTAGGGGATTATGATACACACTGAAGCATGAGGATGACTGGTATATACAGTATGCTTTACATTGTTTCAAATATGAACCCTAAAATAATTAGGAGACAATATGGATGAATTTTATTGAAATTCAGAGAGGTCTACAACAGTATTTATATTTTTAAGTATGAACTATGAAAAGATTGACAGATCTATACATAAAATTTAAAAGATTCCCCTTAATAATGAAATACAAGATAAAAAGACAAGGGAAGAAATGTAATATTAGATACATTTTTTCTTGACTGAACACCATGTTTGGCCATGCATTCACTCCTTCTAATATGAGTTAAATATATTCAGGTTCCCTTTTTGTGATCAGCACACAAAATGGTTAGCCAGTCCTATGCTTTTTGGCTTTGTTTTCATTTTTTCATTGTGATATAATTTGGGGGGATCTTCATGTCTCCAAACTATTCTTCAAAGTTGCAACAGCTGGATGGATGCTAGTTGGGCTCTACTCTGGTTGGAGTGAGATGAACTATGTCCTCATTGCACCAGTTCTACAAGACAGGGTAAATCCATTCTCCTGGTTCTCAGAGGGGCTGTGCTCAGGTAGTCACTGAGGTAGACTTGGGTGTGCTCACCCAAGTCACTCCTCCTGAGGGTGGCTCTGACTATGATTTCTCTGTTCCAGCCTGCAGCAGGCACAGACTCTTAAGATGATGGCTGGGCTACCCTGGACATACTTGGAGGACAACATCTGTCCTCATTGCAGATCAGAGCAGTTTACCTTTGCTTCCTTCTCCCCTTCTCTTTTAAGGAACTTTGTGTATGGGATGTGATAAAGCCCCAAAGATTCATAACCAGAAACATTGGTTTATGATCATCTTTGTCTATGCAATTGTCTGAACTGGGTTTGGCCAGGTAACTTGGAGATAAAGCTGAAGAGGTTGACTTTTCTTTCAGAGTCCAGTGAAGTAGCTCCCAAAACAATTGGGATGAAAATGGGTATAGATTTCAGGCAAGACTTCTATCATTCTCCTACTATCCAGCTTGCTCAGACTCCCAGAAGGCCTCGGTTGTGTCTGGGCCTGTTGGTGTGGTTCAGCAATAACTCTGTGTGTGTCTGGTGCAGTGCTTCTGATGTCTGTATCAGCCCTGGCTCAGGGATATAGGAAACCCCAGGTAAAGGAAGCTTACAAGAGTATGTGGTCCTACAGTTCAGGAGAAAAGGGGTGTCACCTCCTGTTTGAACAACATCCTTGCACTGTGGGCTCAGCCCCCAACTTGGGGGCCAGAGGAGTTAAGTCATAAGTTGGTATGAAGATGCATTTGAAGGCATTGATGGTAGAGGAAACAATTGTTACCGTTGCTTTTTTGGTCTGTCATCTGAGGAATTATTACCACTTTTTATTTTTCATATCCTGAAAAACTGGTTGGGCAATAAGGTGAAGATAAAATTCAAGTTCTTGGGTTTAGGAAGGCAAAGTGGTTAAGTGTATGGCCTTGGAGTCAGAAAAAACTTAGGTTCCAAGCTGGGCTCTTTCCCTTACAGCGTGTAACATTGCATTAATCACTTATCATTTTTTCTTGGAGGACACCTACTATCTTTGAGACTAGACCATTCATGGGCTCTCTGGAAATGGAACTCTTAGACCAAAGAGAAAATTTCCTTTCCATCACCATCACTGCTGTTATCATCATCATCATCATCATCATCAATGTCATTATCATCATCAAGGGATGGTATTGAGTGAATACTCAGTGGATTCCTGTTGGGTACAGGCCACATACTGTGAAGATTTCTAATGATCAATGAGCAAGCCCTGGAAACCTATCATCTGAAAAATGAGGCCAGTATAATGGAAAAGCAGTGGCTAGAATTGGATTCTCTATGTATAAAAAGTGTGAGCCCAGAGTGGTCCATTCATCTCTAAAATGAGTATGACTCTACATAAACCCACAAGACTGTTGTGGGAAGTAAGTGCAGAAAACTATGAAATTCCTGGCTTACAACAGGCCCTCATAGAACATTAGATCTTTGATCATCATTATCAAAATCATCATCATCATCATCATCATCATCCGGTGATGCTGAGATAATACTCAAATACAAACTCAGAAAGTCTGTGCTTCCTTGACTCCATATCACCCTTCCAAAGCAAAAGTCTATTCTTGTTCCTTTCATTCAACCTCATCCCTTGCATAAAAGAAGCAAATAGTGCATAAACTAAATGGAATAACTGTCATTCATTTAGAATTATAAAATAAATAATTGAATTCCATATACATTTCCAGCACTTATGCACTCTGGTGGCATGTGTGAATTGTAGAACGAGAAAATTTCCCTTTTTACATTTCCATTGTTATTTAGCTACCTGCCTTAAAATTTGAAATCATGAGGAAAGTCTTTCTTTCACGAATTACAAAGTATGATGTAGAAACATCTCACTGACATGGAAAGGTATTTCTGACCATCATACTGTTTCATGAAAAAGCCAGCTGCAACACACACACACACACACACACACACACACACACAGAAGTTAAAGAGAAATATCAAAATACTTCTAAATGGCATTATTATGGAAAATTTATAGCTTCCTCTTTGTTCTCTGTATTTCCAGTTTTAACTGTTTCAATGAGCATATGGATTTTTTATAATTAGAAAAGGATCATAAAGGTGAAAGTAGTATAATTCTGTTTCTCCTATCTCTTTAGCTGAGATAGGGCCTGATGGCTCTTCCAGTTCTTTGCATTCTGTTCCATCTTACTTCTTTTTTTTTTTTTTTTTTTAATTTTTGGGACAGAGAGAGACAGAGCATGAATGGGGGAGGGGCAGAGAGAGAGGGAGACACAGAAATGGAAACAGGCTCCAGGCTCTGGGCCATCAGCCCAGAGCCTGACGCGGGGCTTGAACTCACGGACCGCGAGATCGTGACCTGGCTGAAGTCGGACGCTTAACCGACTGCGCCACCCAGGCGCCCCTGTTCCATCGTCTGAGAAGAACCTGGTATAAGTGTTAGACCTCTGAGGGTACTGGCTGAGAAGCTTCCCCTCTCTGGGCCACTCTCCCTTGTGTGAAATGCTGTACTTCTGTCTTTGGTCACAAGGTGGCATTTCATAACTACTTTCTAAATATTCCACTACAAAGTGATATTAATTTTTCAAAAAAAATAGCAATAAACATAATTTTCAAAGAACATTATGAAACTGATTCCTAATTCTGCTTTTAAAGATACATAGATATAGAAAAATACTGGTAGGATATACCTTCAGTTACATTTGCCAGAGTTTCCAAATTTACATTTCATTTATTTACTCATTCACTGGATGCCTACTGTGTATCAGACTGTGCTAGACAAAATCAGTTTATCCAACCCAGACTCTTCTCCTGAGACTCTATATTCAACTTCCTGCTAATACTGGCCACATGGACTAAGATAAATGTTAACCGACAATATTGCATAACTTTGTATGGACACATACTCATCACTTAGCGAATTTATCCCTTAATCCTGGAGGCTAACCACGTAAAGTGGAGGCAGTATGAAAAAAACTGGGAAAGTTTAGGTTTAGAGTAAGAAAATTTTCATTGAAATGGACATTTTCTTATTTCATAACACTTGTAATTGATCAAAAGGATTCTTAGTAACCTAGGAAATGGATTAATAATATAAGGTTTCAAATACAAGACATACCTTTACATCTAAGGTTGAAAGTCAGAGTCTACATTACACATTTGGCAACCATTGATGTAGATGATTTCCACGGTCTGCTTCTTTTCCTTCCTTTATTGAGCTCCTGCTAGGTGCCCTGTCCCTTGGCTAGGTCCTGAGACACAGCAGTGAACAAAAGAAAGTTCCTGCCTTTATGATGTGCATATTCAGATAGACACTCTTTTAAAAAAATTGAAGTAAAACTTACATACAGTGAAATGCACAGATCTTAAGTGTATACAATTGTGTGTAAAATAGGACATTTCCATTACTCCAAAAAATTTTCCATCACTCCAAAAAGTTTCCTGTCCTTTTCCATAGTGTGAATATACTACAATTTGTTTATGTACTCAGATATTTTGAACATTTGTGTTATCTCCATTTTTGTCTATTATAAATATAGCTGCTATGAACATTCTTGCACAAGTTTTTTTTATGAATATGTGTTCTTATTTCTTTTGGGTAAATATCTAGTAGTATAGTTGCTGGGGTATAGAAAGAGCAACTGTTTGACATTGTATGAAATTGCCAACAGTTTTCCAAATTGGTTGTACAACATTTTGTGCTCATACAATGTATGCGAATTTCATTGCTCCACATTCCACCAAAATGTCAATGCCATGAAAGAATGAAGGTGAGAGAACTATTCTAGATTAAAAGAGATTAAAAGACATACCAACTAAATATAATGTTTGAATAAGGATGGTAGATAAGAAAATAGTATTACATTAATACTAAATTTCCTGAAGCAATCATTGTATTGTGCTTGTTTAGGAGACTGTCCTTATTGTTAGGAGATAAAATGCTGAAGTATTATAATATCTGTGATTAGATTCAAAATGTTTCAACACGAAGAAAGAGAAAGTAAATATGTAGCATAAGAGAGAAAGCAATTGGCAAAATATTAATTGCTGAATCTAATCTAGATGAAGGGATTACGAGTATATGGACATTCACTTTATTATTCTTGAAATATTTTGGAGGTTTGAACTTTTTCAAAATAAAAAGTTAGTGAAAATGGGGGGAGGTGGTGGGAGAAAGCATAGATATCTGGTCAGCTCTCCAGAAGAAAAGGTGGCTAATGAGAATCTAGAGTCAAGATTGACAAATTCGGTTATCTGCAAACATGAGGTGATAGATTATGCAAATTTAAAGGAACACAAAGACAGCGGCAGCTGCTTGAACTCTGCTTGTGGAAATAGTTTAAGAAATCATTCCAGAGGCCAACTTGTTGGGACAGCCCACTACATGTCATCAAGACTTTTTTGTAAAAGTTAAAATAGCAGGGCACCTGGGTGGCTCGGTTGATTGATCTCCTGACTCTTGATTTTGGCTCAGGTCATGATCCCAGGGTTGTGGGATCAAGCCCATGTCAGGGTGGAGGGTGGAGTGGGGCTCAGCATATAGTATGTTTAAGATTCTATCTCTCTTTCTGCCCCTCTCCTCCTCTCACATGCTCTCTCTCTCTCTCTCTCTCTAAATTAAAAAAAAAATAGGGGCTCCTGGGTGGCTCAGTCAGTTGAGCATTGGACTTTGGCTCAGGTCATGATCTTGTGGTTCATGGGTTCGAGGCCTGAGTGGGGTACTGTGCTAACAGCTCAAAGCCTGGATCCTGCTTCAGATTCTGTATCCCCCTCTCTCTTTGCCCCTTCCCTGCTTGCTGTCTTTCTTTCTCTCAAAAATAAACATTAAAAATTAATTAATTAAATTTAATTTAAAAATAGTAATATCTACACACCATGGATAGGATTAGATTATTGTGGGAGGAAGAGTGGAGCTTGAGAACATCTAAATATCCAATTAAAGGAAACGACCTTAGAGAGTTAAGACAAAAAATATATAGTTTAATAAGAAGAATTGAATATATTGTATGAGATATTGGTGATGTGAAAAGACTATGTGAACTGCTTTGCCAGCAGGGAACATATCAAAAAAGGGGAGTCACGGAGACCAAGGTTGGACCTATCCCATTCAGCCACCATCCAAAACAGGATGAAAACAGTGGTCAGAAGCCCTAGAGCAAATGTTCACAGTCAGGAAGAAAATACAGCAATGGTAGGAATGGAGTAACAAGCGGTGTGAGGATGCAGCAAGGATGGGAGTAAAGCAAAAGAATCCAAAATAAGAGTAACGTAACCTGTATTTACAGCAAAGCCAAAGGTGAAACTGGACTCAGACTAGAAATATATCAGGACTATAGTATAGTGGTGTACATAAAGTTACCCTCCAAGAACAACATTTTATACTAATGTTCTAAACATTCCACGAACGGAGTTCATCTCCAATAACAGCTAAAAACTGATATGAAAATATATTAAAAAAATGTTTTTTATTTGTCAGGTTCTTCTTTGAGAATTCTGTAAAGGTAGAATGAAGATTTCCCAAAGTTATGCTGAATTCATAGAGCTGTTTAAGGATTATTGAATATGACATTCTGGAATCACCTTAAATTTTTTTTAATGTTTTTATTTATTTTTGAAGGAGAGAGAGACAGAGCATGAGCGGGGGAGGAGCAGAGAGAGAGGGAGACACAGAATTTGAAGCAAGCTTCAGGCTCTAAGCTGTCAGCATAGAGCCTGATGCAGGGCTCGAACTCACGAACCGTGAGATCATGACCTGAGCCGAAGTTGGACGTTTAACCGACTGAGCCACCCAGGCGCCCCTGGAATCATCTTTTTTTTTTTTTAAGTATATTTATCTATTTTGAGAGAGAAAGAGTGAATGCCTGAGTGTGTGGGGTAGGGGCAGAGAGAGATGGAGAGAGAGAATGCCAAGCAGACAGTGTGGACCCTGATGTGGCTTGAATCCATGGATCATAAGATCATGACCTGAGCCAAAATCAAGAGTCAGACACTTAACAAACTGAGCTACACAGGTGTTCTTGGAATCAGCTTTTTGTAGGATAGGACAATACTTTAGGTGGGGAGCTCAGAAAGGAGGCTGTTGAGTAGTTTAAGGGAGGTACAATCAATAGGTCTTGGTAACTGATTGTATGTGGACACTAAGAAAGTCTGGTTTAGGAAGCTTGTTGAATCTTAGTGTTTTAATGTAACTTAATTTAATTTAATTTAATTTAATTTAATTAATTTAATTTAATTTATTTTACTTTAGACCAATATAGTTAACATATGGTGTTATATTAGTTTCAGGTGTACAATATAGTGATTCAACAATTCCATTTATCACCCAGTGCTCATCATGACAAGTGCACTCCTTAATTTGCATCACCCATTTACCCATCCCCCCAATCACCTCCCTTCTGGTAACCATCAGTTTGTTCTCTATAAACAAGAGTCTATTTCTTGGTTTCTCTCTCTCTCTTTTCTACTTTGCTCCTTTTTTCCCCTTAAATTCCACATATGAGTGAGATCATATGGTATTTGTCTTTCTCTGACTCACTTATTTTGCTTAACATTATACTCTTTAGCTCCATCCATGTCATTGTAAGTGACAAGATTTCATTTTTTTCCATGGCTGAATAATATTCCAATGTATATATCACTCCTTTATCCATTTATCTATTGATGGACATGTAGGTTGCTTCCATAATTTGGCTATTGTAAATAATGCTGCTATAAACATAGGGGTGCATGTATACCTTTAATGATGGTTTTGTATTTTTTGGGTAAATACCCAGTAGGGTCATTACTGGATTATAGGGTAATTCTATTTTTAACTTTTTTGAGGAACCTCCATACTGCTTTCCACAGCAGTGGCACAGTTTGTATTCCCACTAACAGTGTAAGAGGGTTCTTTTTTCTTCACATCCTTGTAAACATTTGTTGTTTCTTTGTTTTTGGCCATTTTGACAAGTGTGAGGTGATATTCATTGTAGTTTTGATTTGCATTCCCCTGATGATGAATGATGTTCAACATCTTTTCATGTGTCTGTTGATCATCTCTATGCCTTCTTTGGAGTAATGTCTGTTCATGTCTTCTGCCCATTTTTAATTGGATTATTTGGTTTTTGGGTATATAGTTGTATAAGTTCTTTATATATTTAGGATACTAATCCTTTGTTGTATAAGTTCTTTATATATTTAGGATACTAATCCTTTATCAGATATGTCTTTTGCAAATATCTTCTATCATTTAGTAGGTTGCCTTCTAGTTTTGTTTCTTTCACTGTGCAAAAGCTTTTAATGTTGACGTAATCCCAATAGTTTCTTTTTGCTTTATTTCTCTTGTTTCAGGAGACATATCTAGAAAAATGTTGCTAGAGCCAATGTCATCAGAAATTACTACCTATGCTCTCTTTTAGGATTTTTATTATTTCACACCTCACATTTAAGTCTTTAATCTATTTTGAATTTTTGTATATGGTGTAAGAAAGTAGTCCAAGTTGGGGTGCCTGGGTAGCTTAGTTGGTTAAGTGTCGGACTTCGGCTCAGGTAATGATCTCACAGTTCGTGGGTTTGAGTCCCGTGTCAGGCTCTGTGCTGATAGCTCAGAGCCTGGAGTCTGCTTCTGATTCTGTATCTCCCTCTCTCTTTGCTCCTCCCCTGCTCATGCTCCATCTCTCTCTCTCTCTCAAAAATGAGTAAACATTAAAATTTTTTTAGAAAGTAGTCCAGGTTAATTCTTTTTCATGTAGCTGTCTAGTTTTCCCAGCACTGTTTGTTGAAAAGACTGTTTTTTCCCCCATTGGATATTCATTCCTGCTTTGTCAAAGATTAATTGACCATATAATTGTGGATTTATTTCTGGGTTTTCTATCTTCTTCTATTGATCTATATGTCTATTTTTGTGCCAGTACCATACTGCTTTCATTACTACAGCTTTGTTATATAACTTGAAGTCTGGAGTTGTGATACCTCCAGTTTTGATTTTCTTTTTCAAAATTGCTTTGGCTATTTGGGGTCTTTAAGGTTCCATACAAATTTTAGGACTGTTTTTTCTAGTTCTGTGAAAAAATACTTTGTATTTTTATAGGGATTGCATTAAATCTGTAAATATCTTTGGGTGGTATAGACATTTTAAGAATATTTGTTTTGGGGCGCCTGGGTGGCGCAGTCGGTTAAGCGTCCGACTTCAGCCAGGTCACGATCTCGCGGTCTGTGAGTTCGAGCCCCGCGTCGGGCTCTGGGCTGATGGCTCGGAGCCTGGAGCCTGTTTCCGATTCTGTGTCTCCCTCTCTCTCTGCCCCTCCCCCGTTCATGCTCTGTCTCTCTCTGTCCCAAAAATAAATAAACGTTGAAAAAAAAATTAAAAAAAAAAAAAGAATATTTGTTCTTCTAACCCATGAGCATGGAATATTTTTCCATTTCTACATTAATTAAGATAAAGATCCCAGAGAGATTTTGGGTAGGGAGAGAGAACTGAAAGAGAAGACATTTAGTACAAGGTAGAGAATATAGGTGGTGAAGTCCAAAAGTAAGTTGAATAAAATAGCATGGAGCTCAAAAGAGAGATATATGGTAGAGACACAGTTTTGGAAGTCAATGTTTATATGACAGTGTAAATCATAGGATCATTTGAACATTGTAGTAGGCTGAATATTGTTCACCAAGGATATCCAGTTTCTAAATCCCTGGAACAGGTAAATTTTACCTTACATGGTAAAAGGGATCCTGCGGATGTGATTAAGTTAAAAATCTTGTGATGGGGAGATTTTCTTGGATAATGCAAGTGGGTCCTAAATGTAATTGTAAGTGTCCTTATAAGAGAGAGGCACAGGGAGATTTGACTTCAGAAAAGGAAAAAGCAATGTGATAATGGAAGCAGAAAATATAGTGGCACAACCATAAGGCAAAGAATGTCAGCAGTCAACAGAAGCTGGAAGAGGAAAGGAATGGATTCTCTCCTGGATCCTTTAAAAGGAATCAGACCTGACAACACCTTGAGTTTAGCCTTGTAGAACTCAAAATTTGGAGTTCTGGCCTCCAGAATTCTAAGAGAATACTGTTATTTTAAGTTTGTGGTAATTTGTTGCAGTAACAATAGGAAACTAAACACTAAAACCTTTTCATTTTGAGAATAAAAAAAAATGTGAAAGAACTCAGATGGATACCAGAATTTCAGGGGGCCTATAGCTTACCAGCCCTCAATACAAGTGGTGGTGTCGATCTCTTACTCGACACATCCCCAAAGGCAAGGGAATTAAAAGCAAAAGTGAATTACTGGGACCTTATGAAGATAAAAAGCTTCTGCACAGCAAAGGA
This sequence comes from Prionailurus viverrinus, assembly GCF_022837055.1. Taxonomy (NCBI): domain Eukaryota; kingdom Metazoa; phylum Chordata; class Mammalia; order Carnivora; family Felidae; genus Prionailurus; species Prionailurus viverrinus. The sequence goes on along the minus strand of NC_062579.1, from coordinate 76,016,342 downwards.
AACAACCAATAAAACTAAAAGGCAACCAACGGAATGGGAAAAGATATTCGCAAATGACATATCGGACAAAGGGCTAGTATCCAAAATCTATAAAGAGCTCACCAAACTCCACACCCAAAAAACAAATAACCCAGTGAAGAAATGGGCAGAAAACATGAATAGACACTTCTCTAAAGAAGACATCCGGATGGCCAACAGGCACATGAAAAGATGTTCAGCGTCGCTCCTTATCAGGGAAATACAAATCAAAACCACACTCAGGTATCACCTCACGCCAGTCAGAGTGGCCAAAATGAACAAATCAGGAGACTATAGATGCTGGAGAGGATGTGGAGAAACGGGAACCCTCTTGCACTGTTGGTGGGAATGCAAAGTGGTGCAGCCGCTCTGGAAAGCAGTGTGGAGGTTCCTCAGAAAATTAAAAATAGACCTACCCTATGACCCAGCAATAGCACTGCTAGGAATTTATCCAAGGGATACAGGAGCACTGATGCATAGGGCCACTTGTACCCCAATGTTCATAGCAGCACTCTCAACAATAGCCAAATTATGGAAAGAGCCTAAATGTCCATCAACTGATGAATGGATAAAGAAATTGTGGTTTATATACACAATGGAGCACTACGTGGCAATGAGAAAAAATGAAATATGGCCTTTTGTAGCAACGTGGATGGAACTGGAGAGTGTGATGCTAAGTGAAATAAGCCATACAGAGAAAGACAGATACCATATGGTTTCACTCTTATGTGGATCCTGAGAAACTTAACAGGAACCCATGGGGGAGGGGAAGGAAAAAAAAAAAAAAAAAACGAGGTTAGAATGGGAGAGAGCCAAAGCATAAGAGACTGTTAAAAACTGAGAACAAACTGAGGGTTGATGGGGGGTGGGAGGGAGGAGAGGGTGGGTGATGGGTATTGAGGAGGGCACCTTTTGGGAGGAGCACTGGGTGTTGTATGGAAACCAATTTGTCAATAAATTTCATAAAAAATAAATAAATAAATAAATAAATACAAGTGGTGGTGTCAAACAGAGCTGGATTCAAATTCAGGTCTGCTCTTAGTAGCAGTGTGATTATGGGCAAGCTATTTAAACTATATACCTAAGTTTCTCTGTAAAATTGAGACAATAACAGAGCATCTGTCAAAGATCTGTTGTGAGGATTAAAAGCAAATATCCAATTATGCCCCAGTGCATTGTAAGAACTTCATAAATGGTGATTTTGGAGATCCATATGTATAAGCATGAGTTACAGCTATTATTGTGTAGTTAGTAAACATTTTTAATGTGGAGATGAATCAACAATGCTATTTTTTTTGGAAGAGTTGTATTACATTGTTCAGCTGAGTTCAACAATGTATGAGAGCATGTGGAGGCTTGGTGGCAAAGCCTGCACTGTTAATAAAAAGTTATTAACAGCATTCATTTAGACTGCTGTATGTGTGTGTTGCATATATATTTTTGGGAAAAAATAGGTCAAAATGCAACTTGTTAAGGATGTGAGATGGCATCAAAATCTTTTTCTACTTTAATAGTTACTTTTTCTATTAAGATCTCTCTCCTTCCTGGTCCCCTTAAAAATTTCATGTATTTACACAGAAGTTAATTATAGTTACAATGCTAGTGATAAGCTCCCTTTACATATGAACATAAACTTAAACTGATTTTTAAATTTCTTGCTTCTTTCTGTGGTGCCTGGGTGGCTCAGTTTGTCACATGGGCCCTCTCCATCCTCCAAAGAAAGGTGAGGTAAACTACCTAAGACCTTCTGCCTTTCCCCCTAAAGGGAGGTGATGTTGCCCGAAACAATCTTTTCTTTTGATAATAACTTCTTTGTCCCACCCTCATGCTTAATAAAGCCAATTTTATCTTCAAATTTATTAGGTTGATTTTTTTTTAACACAGGTCAGAAGACTTACCTGAATATGTTAATTATAGAGTGGCACAGGATTTAAGTTCAAGCTAAAACATTACATTCCTTACTCTATCCCACACAGTTTGTATCCCACAGATCAATCTATAAAGTTAAGTACTGTGTACAGCATCATTATTTCCCATATATTATGACCAGTTAAAACAAAAACATCTTTTTTTATCATGGTCTACTAAGTAGTGCCTAATAAGGTATATTACTACCTTGATATCATATACATATTAAGCAAACACCCCATCATGGCAGGAATATACTACTCTCTACCTTGGGATCAATTTTTTCTAAGAATCTTTCTTTTGATATTTGGCTCCTGTTCTTGTTATGGGACTGAATGCTTACTGTAATTTCATTACCGCTCTTGCAAGTTGTGGTAGCTTCACTACTTGCAGTAGTGGAGCATTGCAAGCTCCTCCTACCTTTCACGCTGTTTGGTGGACCAGTGACAAACGTGCTTGGAAATTTCCGTCTTACAAAAACATGTGAAAAGGTAGTAAGTACATAATGCCATTTTATTGGTTCTCAGGTCTGTTCTGATTGAGTTCTCATGAGCCAAGTGCTTCATATTTGTAACCTTCAATCTATTTCTTCTACTTTGGGATCCATTATGACCCTCATGCCTACAGCAGTGGTTTTCAAACCTTAGCGTACTCATAATCAAATGGCCGACTTGGAAACACAAATAGTTGGGCCCCACCTCCAGAATTCTGATTCATTTGGGCTGGAGTGGGGCCTGAGAATCTGCAATTCTAACAAGTTCTTAGGTGATGCTGCTAGTCTGACAACAATACTTAAGAACTACTGGCCTTAGGGGTCCCTGGGTGGCCTTGTTGATGGAGCATCTGACTCTTGATTTTTGCTCAGGTCATGATCTTGGGGTTGTGGGATCAAGCCCCACATCAGGCTGAATGTGGAGCGTGCTTCAGATTCTCTCTCTCTCTCTCTTTCCCTCTGCCCCTCTCCCCTGCTCATGCACACATGCTCTATCTTAAAAAACAAAAAAACAAAAACAAAGCAAAACAACTATTGGCCTTAAATAATAATTGGTAGGCACTCAATAAATTTCTTGAATAAATGAATCTTTTTTATGTTTATTTTTAATTTTTTTAACATTTATTATTTTTGAGAGACAGAGAGAGACAGAGAGCAAGTGGGGGAGGGGCAGAGAGAGAGGGAGACACAGAATCTGAAGCAGGCTCTAGGGTCTGAGCTGTCAGCACAGAGCCTGCCATGGGGCTCGAATCCATGGACCATGAGATCATGACCTGAGCCAAAGTCGGATGCCTAACCGACTGAGCCACCCAGGCACCCCTTGTTTATTTTTTTGAAAGAGAGCTAACGAGTGGAGGAGCGGCCGAGAGAGAGAGAGAGAGAGAGAGAGATTGAGAGACAGAGAGAAGATCTGAAGCAGGCTCTGCGCTGACAGCAGAAAGCCCAATGTGGGGCTTGAACCCAAGAACCATGAGATCATGACCTGAGCCGAAGTCAGATGCTTAACCTACTGAGCCACCCAAGTGCCCCAAATGAGTCTTAACAGTAACCATTTGAAATAGATCAGAATTACCTTTTACAAATAGGATACCTGAGTGACAAAAAAGTTAAGTTAATTGTGTGTAGGGACCAAGGGCTGGCTCCCCCAAAATGTGCCACTTGAGTATATTGATTATTTTACTTTAGATTTTATTTTTAAGTAATCTCTACACACAACATGAAGCTTGAACTCACAATCCTGAGATCAAGAGTCACATGCTCTACCAACTGAGTCAGCCAGGTTCCACTGCATATTGTATTTTAAATAAAAGGTACTTCAGAGATGGCCTATGCAGGAAGGTTCAGATCTTCCTCTGTCCATCCTGAAAGCAAGAAATAAATATCTCATGTGAAAGGCATTCTCCCTGTACCAGGAGACAAAGAGACATATTTATCACCAGAGATGAGAAATTTAGAACTGAAAAGGCTGTATAAACAACCCTTGTTACTTTTTACTAATTAACTACCCGAGTCCAAATTCTGTTTAGAATTCGTTACGAATTGAAGCTCCCAAAGTCGTTTTCTTTTTCCTGTCAATTCCTCACAGATTATTGTCTCCTTGTCTAAAAAGTATAAAAACTGCCCACCTTGGTTACTTCTTTAGGTGACAATTTCATTATTGGGGCTCTGTGCACACATAATAAAACTTTGTGGGGTTTTTTTCTGTTAATCTGTCATATGTAAATTTAATTCTTAGTCCAGTGGCAAGAACTTGACAGGCAGAGAAGAATTTTCCCTTACTTTCATGTGCAAGGTAAGAATTTAATCCAATTTGTCTAAATCCAAAGTCATGGTTTTTAACAACTATGTCATGTTGTATCCTCAGTGCCAATTCAATGGCTTTCACCTTAGAATATTAGAGAAGTTGTTACAACCACCAGTGTTTGAATATTTTTTTACTATTAATATGTTGAATTATTTTTTATTTTTCTGCTGTGTACATATATTACTGCAATCAGAAAATTCCATGAAGATTATTATAAATGCCTCAAAACAAAGTAATATTATAAAACATGTTAAAATACAAATAATGCAATGCAATATTTACAACATGTATTACAGGTTTGGAATTAGCCTTAATATTTTAGTAGCTCTTATAACTCAATAGCAAAATGAAATGCCAACAAAGGAAAAAAAATGGTAGCTACAAAATAAAATATATATACTTATTTGCAGTTTTTGGGATTGCAATCCAGGAAACATAGATATGAACAACATCAAAAGCATGCTCCAGAGAGACAAAGAAAGTTAGAGTTTTTGAAGAGGAATGAGGAGATTTATATAGGTTTTTTTGAAGAAAATGCAATTGGTGCTGGTATTGCTACAGTTACACTAATCTATGTTTGGTTCCTAGGGCTAGTGTTAGGCAGAAAGCCCATTTATGTCCATTTTATCATATAGCAGATGCCTTGTCTTTTAGCTGAGTTTAGTAAAAATTCTGATAATTTGAGACAGAAGATGTGCATGAGCCCCACCTCTTCAATATCTTCCCAGCTGGCCCCATTTTAAATTATTCTCTTAGCAATGGTTACTCCATCTTATTCTTTTCATTGTCAGAACTAAAGATATGAATAGGAAATTTACAGTAAGGGAAACATAAAGGACCAATAAACAAGCAGAAACTGAACAGTGAAAGAAATACAAATGAAAACAAAATAAACCCTTCCTTTCCCTATCAAATCAGAAAAGATTAGAAAGACTGATATGATAAGATTCTGTGTTTGGGTGTCAGTAAATAGGACTAGCACATGTTGCTGGTGGGAATAATGTATAATCACAATTTTTATAAAGGTGAGGTTTGTTTATGAATGTCAATTAGAACAATAATGATAATACTAAAACTTGAAAGCAACACAAATATGCATGAGTAGAGGATTAACTCAAAACATTATTAGACACATCGAAAGAAATAGTATACAGAAAATCAAAATAATTAGGAAGACTTCTGATTAAATGTTGTAAATTGACTACAAGCTTTTATCTTACCTTTTTCATAAGATCTCACAAGAATTAAGTAAACTGAGACCTACATTAAAAAAATCTTTTTATTTTGGAATATTTTTTTAAATGTTTATTTATTTCTAAGACAGAGAGAGACAGAACATGAGTTGGGGAGGGGCAGAGAGAGAGGGAGACATAGAATCTGAAGCAGGCTCCAGGCTCTGAGCTGTCAGCACAGAGCCCAACGCGGGGCTCAAACTCATGAGCTGTGAGATCATGACCTGAGCCGAAATCAGTGGCTCAACCTACTGAGCCACCCAGGCGCCCCTATTTTGGAATATTTTACACAAGAGTTACAACGATGGTAAAGAGAGCTCCTGTATACTCTTAATCCAGATTTCCCAAATATTAACATATTTCACCTGTTAAAATTAAGAAATTAACAGTCAACACTATTAACTAAACTAGACACTTTATACAAGTGTCAACAAGTTTTCCCAAAAGTCCTTTTTTTCTGTTCCTAAGGTTTAATCCAGGGTACTAACTGTATTTATTTAACATGTCTCCTGATTCTACTACATTTTCTGAAAGTTGTTGTTTTGTTTCATAACCTTGATA